>NC_132850.1:64733649-65026149 GCF_048164855.1 Canis lupus baileyi | reverse complement strand
TAGAGAACACATTTCTAAAGAGGTATTTCTTCTAGTTACAATATAAATTTAACGTTCTTACTTTTCCCGTTTTTGTTTTCATTAACGAGCTTTAGAAAAAGCTAATAGAGTATGCATTTCATTTTCACAGATGTGTAGATCTCAGTTACAGAGTAACTCCAGAAAATTATTCCACATTGACATGAAGCCATGGCATATAAACAATCAATGAAAAGAGAAAGAGAGGGCCACTGGAAACACTCAGCATAAAAAAAAAGAAAGAAAGAAAGAAAGAAAGAAAGAAAGAAAGAAAGAAAGAAAGAAAGAAAGAAAGAAAGAAAGAAAGAAAGAAAGAAAGAAAGAAAGAAAGAAAGAAAGAAAGAAAGAAAGAAAGAAATACTCAGCATTATATGAGAAAATGAGCAAAAGTTGGATCATTTAAGAATCATTAAAGTTTGCCCTGGTGCCTTTTTGGTCAGTTTGTCAAGGCAATTCCGGGGAAAAATGAAACTGTTTTGCTCCTATTATTACAAGATCCGTAATTTCCATAGAAATAACCTTCACAAGTAAGTGGTCGTGGGCGAAGCAGCAATAGCCCAGAGGCGGGTTGCTAAGTGTTGCTGCCCCGCCAGGAAGAAATCCCCTTTTCAGTCCCTCATTAAGAAACAGTCACTGAGGACCTGTCCCCGGCCAGGGACTCCCGTCCCCGGGGATGCAGTGGCCAAGAGGGCTCGGGGCCCAGTGGAGGCAGCAGACCCACGACTGCCACCTGAGCATCACAGTCCCACGAGGACGCGTGTGCAGGCGGGGGGTCGTGGCCGGTGGCCGGTGGCCGGTGCTTGCTGTGGCTGCGCTGGTCCCGGGTTTTCTGTTGGACCTTTGAGCCGAGAACTGAATCAGCCAGACACGCGTTGGCAGGAGCGGGCCCGGGAGCGTGTGGGGTAGGGGGTCTCCGTCGGGGGCGCCGGGAAGCCCAGCGTTGGCCTCCTCCTGAAATGCGTTTCGTGAAGGATTCCTTTCTCCTCTCCCTAGGTGGTGACAGCTACCGGGACACTGGCTTTAGGAATCAATATGCCCTGTAAATCCGTGGTTTTTGCTCAGAACTCCATCTACCTGGATGCCCTCAATTACAGACAGGTATTGCAACACGCAGCAGGTGAATGTGCGGCCCTCAGACGCTGACACACAGGGCCTGCTATGGGGCCTGCGATCGGGAAGGCACCTGCCAGCTCTCGGGCCGGCGCCCCTGGACCTCCACTCGGGCCTGCCCATCGCTTCCGAGTGTGGGACGCAGAGTGGCAAGGGCGCGAGGCCACATCTGGCACCCAACGCTCAGGCTGTCATCAAAATGCCCTCCTCTCCTTCTCTCCAAGCACTTCCTTCTTATTCCCCCGTAGGCCCCATTTCCATCCCACAGAACACCCCTCTTACTTCCCGCCTCTTCCCCAACCTCTGTCCTTGTGCTCTCTCCCCCGGGGCTGTGTTCTGCACCAGCTCCCTCTCCCACGTCACCTTTGCAATCGTGTTGGGCTCCGGAGCCAGGGCCTTATGACATTTCCGATGACGAGCTTTGGGGTCAAGGTGCCACGGTGTGAGTCCTGGATCTTCCCCCTCCTGGTGTTTGACTACGGACAAGTTTCTCCCGTGCCCCGCGTTCCTATTCCCACATCGTAAAATGGGGATAATGGTCATATTTACCTCACATGGTGTGTGTTGCGAGGCCCGTATCAGAACAGTTCAAAGGATTTAGCGCATTCTGAGCACCTAATAGATGAGAACTAATACAGCTTCTATAAAGGGTTTGCTTTCTCTGAGTAGCATTTCTGAATTTTATCTTACTCATGTATTTCTTCAATCTGTGCACAATTTGCATGGTGATTGCTAGTGCAACACACCCGTGTGTAGGAAAGGAACAAGGGAGGGGAAGTGGGGAAGGACAGAATTGGGGTAAATAGTTCAGCTCTAAGTGAATTTGAAATTAGGGGCCAGTCTTCTCATCGTGCTCTTTCGAATTTATATCATGATATGAATATTTAGCACCATTTTTGACACGAAGCAAGGGCGTAATGATAACTGCCTCGCTCTCAGCTCTGTCTTAGTTGGATTCTAGCTCCAGTTTACCTAACGGTTGGGCGTACGCACGGCTTACTTGCTCCAGCCCCACGTGAAAGGCTCGTTTCTCACACTGCGATGGACAAAATGTTTAGGGGAGTTTTACTTTGTGATTCTCTTCGGTTCCAGATGTCTGGACGAGCCGGGAGACGAGGTCAAGACCTGATGGGAGATGTATATTTCTTCGGTATTCCGTTGCCCAAGATAGAAAAACTCATTAAATCCAACGTTCCTGAACTGAGAGGACAGTTCCCTCTGGGCATCACCCTGGTCCTGCGACTCATGCTGCTGGCTTCCAAGGCAGACGACCCAGAGGATGCTAAAGCCAAGGTATCGTGCTTGATCCTCGGAGGTAGAGTCTCCATTGCCAGCCTGGCTGTGGTCAGCCTCGCTTTTCTTTCGAGGTCTCTAGCGATGACTTTTCAGTTTCACTGGCTTTTTGCGCTTTGCAATGTCTCACATTGTGGAGGGTTGGGGCTAGAGAGAGAGGATAATCATTAGTTTTGTCTCCTCTGTCAATCACAGAATTTGTGCTGAATGGGCATTTGGAATTAAGGGTTACTGTTCTTTCATGTGGGATCGGTGTTGTCCTAGAGTAGTTAAGGGTGCTGCTGGCTAGAGATTTGACTTGATTTGATTTTTTAAAAGATGTTATTTATTTACTCAGAGAGAGAGAGACGGAACATGAGGGGAGGGAGGTGCAGCGGGAGGGGGAGAGAGAGTCTCAAGCAGACGCCCTGCTGAGCTCAGAGCCTGACTCCGGGCTCCATCTCATGACCCTGAGATCACGACCTGAGCAGAAATCGAGAGTCAGATGCTCACCCCGCGGAGCCACCCGCATGCCCCTGGCGGTAGATCTTAAAAGATCTGTGTTAGATTCCATTTTCAAAAGGAGCAAGATGATTAATTGTGATCATTTCATAACAGTTGAGTTTATTTTTTGCAAAAACACAAAGCAACCCAAATTCATCAAAGAATATTTAGATAATATAAAAGGTTGAAGGAAGACAAAATGCATACAGGTTTCATCATCCAAAGCCAGTCTTATTATCATTTTGGTATTTGGCCACGCATGTACATTTGGTTTTTAAACACTGATATATTTGATTAGATGTTGATATGATTTTGAACTTTTCCTGAAATTTTCGCTGAGATAAATATTTTGTGTCTAATCTCACCATGAGAGATTTAAAATTCATAATAAAACAATTTGATTTTTATTCTTATGAAGATGCATTATTTTTGTATATTGAATACTAATATTTAATATTGTCTATTAATTCAGATACTGTTTGTTGATGCGAGGAATCTTTTAGGACTTTCGTAATGAGTTGGCTCTTCTGGGGCTGCTGGTCTAACAGTGCAGGCACCTATCATTTTAGACCAAAACTTCCCCATTTCTGCATTCTTAATTTTTACTCCTGTGTAGGAGAGAAGAATAGATCTTTTAGCAAGTTTTTTAAAAAAAAATTTAAGAAAGTTTATTGGAGTGGTTTATTTTCTTTGCCTTGGCATATTCAAGAAAATCTATCTGTAATCTTCACACATAAAAAGCTCAAGTACGGACATAAAGTTCTCAGAATTTTCTCTACTCATCACATGAAAGTAAGATGGCTTCATTTCCTCTGGAGCATACTGTTAAAGAGGAGTAGAAAAAAAATAATAAAATAAAAAAAATAAAGAGGAGTAGACACTTTTAGTCTCCCCTAAAGGAGCCACATAATTCCTACTCTCTTGTCGTTAATTTGATTTTTTTCTGCCTACGTATTTATATGAATCTTTAAAAAAATCCTTAAATTTCAAAATCTGTTTTGTGGGCCATTTTTAAAATTGATGTTTTAGTTATTACATGCTAAGAACTTTGAATCTTCATAATCAGTTTTTAAAATTGTGGTAAAATAAAAATAACGTAGAATTACCATCTTAGCCGTTTTTAAGTGTACGATTCAGTAATGTTAAACTCATTTCCATTTTGCTACGATCAAGTGGTTTTGGAACTAAGAAGAGATTTCTTAAGTTAGATCTTTGATATTTGCTTCTGTTTTCATTTGTCCAATTTTTTATCAAGAAAAATTATAATTTTTAAATCAAGAATTCTTTCTCTGTACTCTATTGCTATGTGTTTCTTCATTATGGGAGAACCTGTGAAATTTATCTTTCACATCGCTGCTGCCGCTCTCCGGTTTCAGTTCTGCTCTGTAGTTATACACATGTGGATTTTAAGTCTGCTACCGGAATTTTAATTTTCCTGAAATGCTTCACTATTTCTTACATCACTCTTCCACATATTAATAAAGTATTTTTTTTAAATGTCAATTCATAATTATCCATTTACCTTATGTTATTTTGCATTGTCTTGCAGAGGTCGTATCTTATGGTGCCCATCAAGGATGCCAAATAATTTTTCAAAAAACAATTTTGCTCCATAAAGAAAACCATTTTTTTTAAGAAAATCATTTTTTAAAAAGATTTTATTTATCTATTCATGAGAGACACAGAGAAAGAGGCAGAGACCCAGGCAGAGGGAGAAGCAGGCTCCCTGCAGGGAGCCCGATGTGGGACTCGATCCCGGGACCCCGGGGTCACGCCCTGAGCCCAAGGCAGATGCTCAACCACTGAGCCCCCGGGCGTCTCAAGAAAACAATTTTTATAGGTCAGCCCCCTACCCTTTTCTTACGATGGTTCTGCAGAACCGGATTCCCGATGATCTTGCTGAACTCACGTCTCCCTGCTGTCCCACATGAGCCCACCGCCTGCCCCAGGGATATTCAAGGCACGTTACAGCCTGGGGACCATGGCTTTGCTGTTTCTTTTCCTTCTAACATCTTCTCTCAGTCGTGTGCGTAGCCTCACTCCTTTACCTCATTCAAGTTTTGGTTCTAACGTTACTCTCAGTAAAGCCTCCTGACGTTGCCCTTTCTAAGTTGTGAATGTTTCTCCTGTGTGCTGCGCTGTGATCCTGATTCACTTATATACGGCGCGTGCCCCTCCTTCTGTACATCAGGTATCTACCACCTATCACCTATCTATCTATCACCTATCATCTATCTATCTATCATGTTTTTACTTATTTTCTCTATATTTCCCACTGGAATGTAAGCACTCTGTGGCCAAAGATCTTTGTCTTCATTCCTCATATAGACATTTAAAAAACATTTTTTAGCATGACTGAATAACTTTAGGAAAGCGATCAATTTCCTTATAAAAAAATTGATCTATTGTGGGTTTTTCTATTTTCTCACTTTTGGATATAGGTACATTAGTGTCAATCTGTTGGATTACCAAAGAACAGGATGTATGATTTCACTCTGGCTTCTCTCTGCCCTCCTAAGTGGGGCTCAAATACCCTATTAAACGTGAGGCTTGATGAGTAGCTTTTGAACCACATGCTAGTGTGTAGTAGATTTTAACACTTATGTAGCTTTTCTGGACTGGAAATTTATTGACCTACTTTTGCCAGTCCTGCTGCCACATTGCCGTCAGGGTCCTTACTATCTTAGTAAGGCTTTAGTTATGTGTCTACAGCTCTAAGACTACAGTGAACTACCATGAGTTGCTCACCCTCTTGCTACTCTGCTGTTTTCTTGCTGTTGCCATCTATGACTAAATGTAGAGCTAGAGAAGAGAGAGAGAGAGAGAGGTGGTAGGAAAGGGCATTTTTGGGGACCCTCAAAAAGAATCATCCTAAAGTAAGGACGACGTACACTATACCCCCTGCCTTTCTGCCTTCTCTCTCTCATCCGTTTCCTCCCACCTTCATTTCACATAGTCCGCCGGCCTTACGATGAATACAGGTTCTTCCCAGGTTCTATGAACTCCCAGGCCTGATGGCAGACAGGCTCAAACGTGATGATGCTGGGAAATTTTCCTCTTACTGGTATTTCATAGACGTGTTAGTGCACAGCTCCACGGTACCTGAACTACGCCCCCGGTGCTGTTTCACAGGGGAAACCAAGCGATGTTTTCAGTACTTTTGTTTTAATCGACATACTTCTGTTATTTTTGCCGCAACGCTGCAGGGCATGCGACAGCAGACCTTGTTTTCTTCCAGAATAAACTAAGGGCTGTAAGCTCTTAAACTGGGTTCACATTTATTACCCGGTTATTTGGCAATATGCTTCGGTTCTGATGGTCGTGTTTTATATGTTCTATTTGTTAAAGGAAGGATGTGCCATGTAAGAAGAAGGTAAAGCACATAATGTGAAATTTAACTGAATCTTCTATGTTGCTCGTCGTGTCTGTGTGGTATAGCACATACGGCTGATATCCAGCCTTTATATTCTTTTATGTGATAGTCAGGTGCAGCCACAAGAGGAGACAGAGATAAAGCTCGGGAAAATAAAGTATTATATTTACAAGGCTTAGAGACAGGAGTCACGGCACACTACGGGGCACCGTATGTGAAGGACACCAGGCTGGTCTGGAGGCAAACGACGGGAGGAGCAGGAAGGTTTAGGTGCCTCCTTTATTATAGTTTCTATGGAAAAAGCGAGACAGGTCAGAGTAAGCAGTCTAGGATTGGCGACTGTGAATAATTCTCCTGGGTTTTGGGCTCTGCAGGTGGCCTCTTGTTGCCTGGGACCTGGCTCCGGGGTGACGTTGGACAAGAAATATTGGCTAGGTGTATAGGTGTATAGGTGTAATATTGGCTACAGAAAACCATTTAAAATTAGAGCATATCTATATTACTGTTTGCAAATATATTTCATAAAACTAACATGGTGCGGATACTCTTCTTTAAAGGTGCTGTCCGTGCTAAAGCATTCATTGCTGTCCTTCAAACAACCCAGAATCACGGAGCTATTGAAACTTTACTTCTTGTTTTCTTTCCAATTCCTTGTGAAACAGGTATGATTGCCCCTTGTCTTTTTGTGAAATAGGAATGGCACTATCTTCATTTTTTTTTTATCATGCTGAATTAATTTGTGGTCTTTACAAGGTTATATCCAATGACTAATATTTCTTTACTTGATATGATTGTCACATATGAGCCAGATAACAATTACCAATTCCTCTTGTATTGGTATTAAATACTATTTTAAACTGACACTGAATAAGTTAGTTATTAATTACTATACGTGGGTGAGTTGAGTCAAACTAATAAATTATTTTTGTTTTTTAGGGCTATTTAGATCAAGAAGGTAAACCAAGGGGGTTTGCTGGCCTTGTATCACATTTG
Source organism: Canis lupus baileyi (assembly GCF_048164855.1). Taxonomy (NCBI): domain Eukaryota; kingdom Metazoa; phylum Chordata; class Mammalia; order Carnivora; family Canidae; genus Canis; species Canis lupus. The sequence goes on along the minus strand of NC_132850.1, from coordinate 65,018,879 downwards.
CATTATCATGAGCCTTCTAATTTTGTTTTTGTCAGTTTTCTCAGAAAAGGCCTTTTCCATAATCTCTGTCAGCCAACTAGGAAAGGTAAGCTTGCTGTTCTTGTGTATAATCTTAAAATAGCAACAGAAACTATAGTGGAGCTAGCACTTCAGGACAATTTTTTCGCCAAAAAATAACACAAGTTAATATTTAGATAATTTAGAAATATTAAATTAGATAAAATAAAGTTTTATATACCTACTAATATAGGTTATATGAGAGACAGCCATCTTTTGTGTCATCTATTTTAAAATGTTAGTTTCTTATGAACTTTGGTAATTTCTAGATTCTAGGACTCAGAGCATATTTTAAAAATATATGATTTTTTAATAAATATCTTTATAATTAAATTTAATATGTGCAGAGCATAGAAAAGAGATATAGGAAAGCATTATGTTAAATATAATATTCACCATTAGTATTTGTGAATTTTTTTCCAATCATATTTTCTTAGAGTATAAATGTACAGTAAATATATAAGTATATGGTATAAATATATATAAATTTATATATTTAAATAACTAATTAGAATCTAGAATCTTCCTTGAAATATATTTTGCCAATATCATGTAATTTTTTGTGAATTGCACTTTGATGCCTGCCTAATATTCCAATGACTAATATATTTTTTTTAATTAAAAGCCTTCAATTTTTAAAATTAAACTGTAGACCTTTAAACAGTGTCCCTAAAAGAAGTGTTCTCCTTTTTGTACTTAAATTTGTTATATTTCCCAATTCCTGACAAATGCAGTGCTTTTCATAGCATTTCTTTATCTTCTATCATAATTGATAGCAACACTTTACTTTGTGCAAAAAGTCTAGTCACTATGCTCTGAGCATGCACTGTTCCATGAAACAAGGGTACTCAGGAAATTCTATCCCCCCAAAAGCTCTGTGGGCATGGGTAGCGTGGGGTGGGAGGGTGTATACTATTATAATCATGGAGGTAGAAAATTTGATGACTTTATGAGGCATGTGACATGGCTATCACTATTTTGTAAATATGGAAACTCAGACACAGAGAAGCTAAATAAACTGCCATGGCCATACAATTGTAATAAGTGTCAGAGCCAAGATTCAGGTATAAATGGTCTGAGTCTAGAGCCCAAGTCATTAAAGGTAGCACTTTTTTAATCACTACGGTGTAATATTCATGCGTTGTGAACGGTAGAGAGTAAGTCAAAAGGGTGGTGCCTTAACGTGAGTGGCGAGAAGGTAAGGAAGGGAGATAGGACTTGGTCCTTGGTGGGCTGAGTTTTGGAAAGCCTTAAATGCTAGGCTAAGGAGATTGGATTTTGCTCATTAGATACTGAGGTGTAATTGGAGATTTTTTGAATGGCCGAGAGAAATGATCATAAAATGCTTTAGGAAAACCTATCATAGCTTGAAGTTGAGGGTGAGAGGAGTGGATGGAATCCAGGTGAGGAGATGGGGCAATTTGGGGTTAGAATGAGTATGGTATGAACTAGTGTGGGAGTAGAAAGCAGGAAGAAGAAGGCACCGTTGCACACTGTCAGTTCCTTGGTTGCTGTATTTGTTACAGATTTTCCGTTTCCATGAAATGAAATGCAGCCAAACATTCAACTTAAATGTCAAAAATGGGGATGACTGGGTGGCTGAGTCAGTTAAGCATCTGCCTTCAGCTCAGGTTATGATCCCGGCGACCCGGGGTCGAGCCCCGCACCTGGTTCTCTTCAGCGGGGAGCCTGCTTCCCCCTGCTTCTCTGTCAAATAAATGAATACAATCTTTAAAGAAATGTTAAAGATGAGATTGACGCACCTTTTTACCTTTATAACAAGGCTCTTTGATTTGTATAGGTTCAAAACATTTTTCTCAAGATGTTATGGAAAAGCTAGTGTTAGTATTGGCCAATCTGTTTGGAAGAAGAATTCTTCCAGCAAAGTTTCAGGAAACTACTATCAAGTTTTATCAATCAAAGGTAAAATTCATGTTTCTGATGACATTAAAAATTACTGTGATTAAGTAGATCCCACCGTAAGTGATTCAGCAGCAGTAGAATTTTATCAATATAGGGCTCATTTGTTTTATAGAATAATAATTTGTTCTATCGGTGATTACTGTCCTAGTTAACCTATAATTCATAAGCTTCTGCACATAAATCTATCAAAAGAAGAAATGCCTTGAGGAAAAATAAGATAAAGAATTTTGCTCATGTTTTCCATTTTATTGTATGATTGTATCAAATTGTAGCATCCAGTTTCCATGAAATGAAATGCAGCCAAACATTCAGCTTAAATGTTAAAAATGGGGATGTCCAGTGGCTGGACATCCAGTGGCTAAAATAAAAATGTAGATAATTAGACAGTAAATGAACTAATAGTTCCCATCATTGAATCTGTAGTTCCCTTAGGGTCTTTTCACCTTGAGGTGGGGCACAGGTAAGAAATCTTATGAACTGTAATGTCCTCACTGAAAAATATTAGAACAGTCGTTGAAGAAATCATCCCTTGACTCACATAGAATAAAGGCAAGAAAACTCTTTTCCAATTTTGTTTGCAACATATTCTTTGATCAGGATTTGCCATTATTAAATCAGCATCAAATACTGTTCCTAAGGTACCCCAGTAGGATCTGAGAAAATGGGATAGGCTGGTTATACTAAATAACATTAGTAAAAGGTGACAAGGAACCGAGAGATGAGCAAATCTATATTGTCTAGCTCCACAATGTCAAATTACAAATCTTAGCCCTCAAGAAATATTCTCTTGACCAGTGAGCACAACTTAAGTCACTGATCTATCATCACATTTTTTTCATCACAAGTATACTCTTGAGGTATTATTCATTTTGTTTAAATGATTTATATTTAACTTAGAAAAGTTAGTACCTAAATTCTTACAAGGAAAAAGATATTAAAAATATACAATAAAGAAATGTTTTGCATGGACATCTCCTGTCTCTCTCGCTGTCTGTCTCTTTCTCTTTTATTTAAAGGTTATTGGAAATTTGTGCACTTCCAAGTAGGATGTAGTGAGTGGTTATCATTCGTATTGAGACAGAGAGCTGTGGAAACAATGAGGATTCGGCTGGCTAAATTATAAAATGGCAAGAACTTACTAATGGTGTGATGGGAATCTCTAATCATGGTTTTCTCCCAAAGGATTTGTTGATTCTGGACAGGGTTTGACAATTGTACTTAGCATATTCAGAGAGCCTCTCCTATGAGATCAAAAAAAAAAAAAAAGTTATTAAAGCTTTTAGTGACCACATGGGGCTGGAGTGACAGAAATTGAGGAGACGGGGTTTCTATGAGTTTACTGAGAACGTTCACTGAGCATCAGATCTGCATGAAATGTTAGGTTACTACACCAAATTGTTTCTAGTCTTGTGGCATTTATTAAGTAAAAACCCACTAGAAGGAAGGTTCTGCATTTATTCACAGGCTTGTATTCCTCTCAAGACATTTTTGAAGACTTTTAGAGCCGGAAGATGTAAAAGGTTAGGAAGCTCTGTAGGAAAGAGGTGGATCTTTGGGAATCTTTTAGGACTGAGTAAACGAGACCCACCAGCCTCATACTCAAAGTCCCAAGAGGGTCATGACCCAGGAACAGAGTTAAATCAGGTATAGACTTGGGACGCCCGGGTGGCTCAGTGGTTGAACATCTGCCTTTGGCCCAGGGCGTGATCCTGGAGTCCCAGGATCAAGTCCTATATTGGGTTCCTTGTGGGGACTCTGCTTCTCCCTCTGCCTGTGTCTCTGCCTCTTTCTCTGTGTCTCTCATGAGTAAATAAATAAAATCTTTAAAAAAAAATTAAAAATATATAAATCAGGTATCAACTGAAACTTAATAAAACTGGAAAACAATACCAACAATATCACTTTAATCTCTACTTGGATTGGAGTGATCACATTTTAATCACATAACCAAACACAAAAATGGGAAAACTCACTCTGGTGGAAGATAACATCATTTAAATCCTATCAAGTCCTAAAAATTTATGGTGAAAAAAAAAAAAAAAAGCCCCAGAACTAAAAAGTAAATAAGCAAGCAAGACTGTATGACCAATTGGCAGGAAGAAGAGCAGGCAATAGTAGTAGATACACAGATAATTCAGATATTGGGATTAAGAAACAAAGAATATAAGTATGATTAATATGTTCAAGAAAATAGGAGAAGTGATAGACAAAATTTATGAAAAGATAGAGAATTTCACCAGATAATTAGAATTTTACCATATAATTAAATGGAAACTTCAGTATTGAAAAATATAATGTCTGTATTTTTTTCTATGACTTTTATAGTTTCAAGTCTTACATTTAAGTATATTTTTCAATTCTGAAAAATATAATGTCCGTATTTTTTTTCTATGAATTTTATAGTTTCAAGTCTTACATTTAAGTCTTTAAAATTTGAGTTTGTTTTTATGTGCAGTGTATGGTAAGGGTCAATTTCATTCTTTTACACGTGTATGCCAAATTTTGCCAAAATCATTTGTTGAAGAAATTATCCTTTCCTATCGTGTGTTCTTGGCACCCTTGTCAAAGATCTGTTGACCATATACATGTGGATTTATTTCTGGACTTATTCTGTTGTTCCATCAATCTATGTCTTTCATTATGCTGGTACCATACTGTTTTAATTACTGTAGCTTTGTAATCTATTCTGAAACTAGGAAATGTGATGCCTCTGGCTTTGTTTTTCTCCCCTCAAGATCATTTTGACTATTCAAGGTCTTTTGTGATTCCATATGATTTTTGAGATTGTTTTTTATGTTTATGTTAAAAATGCCATGGGATTTTGATAGGAATTGCAATGAATCTGTAGATCAATTTGGATAGTTTTGACATCTTAATAGTAATTATTCTTCCAATCATGAATATGACATATATTTGCATAATTTGTGTCTGCTATAATTTCTTTCATCAGTGTTTTATGCTTTTCAGTGTAGAGGTCTTTCACTTCCATGGTTAAGTTGATACCTAAATACTTTATTTTTTTTGATATATTACAGATGAGATTGTCCTATTTTTATTTTCAGGTACTTACTTAGTATGTAGAAACAACTTTTTTTTTGGAAACACAACTATTTTTTAATGTTGATTTTGTATTCTCCAACTTTGCTGATATTGCTTATTAGTTCTAACAGGTTTTGCTGTATGTGCTAAAAGAAATATCGTATACTTTAGGCAGACAAAAAAATCTAAACTTGTAAATGTAACAGGGCATGAAGCACACTAGAAAGGATAATGTGTGGGTAGATATAAATAAATATCTACTGTATCTAAAAATAATTATAATGTATTATGGAATTTATAATATGCATACATAACTAAAATGCATGACAGTCATAATACAAGTGTTGGGAAGGGTAAATATATTTGAGTATTTTAACGTTCTTACAGTATTAAGAATTGTAAAAATTAAAAATATATTTTATAATAGTTTTGACATCATAATGCATCAATTATCTTCTAAAATAGTGTACAAATAAGTGTTAATAGAAGAAAAGGGTGAAAAAAATCAATGATTTAATTTTTCAGCTTAAGAAGCTAGGAAAACAAAACAAATAGAAAATCTAGCAGGGTAAATTTTACAAATATCAGGAAAGAAAATGGGACATTACTACAGATCTTACTGTGAATATCAAAAAGAATAAATGAGGATATTATGAATAATTTATGCCGGTACATTTGATCACTAAAAAGATAAAAACTAGACAAAATAATATGTAATATATGGTCCAGACAGAAACTGAATACTAAAATAGTATATATAATCTCAACTGTATAAATAAGTACATTGAATATATATGTGCTAAATACTTCAGGTAAAATACTTTTTTTTTATTTTATTAAGAAAAACCCCAACAATTATATGCTGTTTATATAATTCACATCTTAGCTATAAGGTCCCAGAAAGATTGAAAGTAAAATGATAGAAAATGAGATATTCCAGGTAAATACCAGAAGAATCAGAAACACCTTAACTTCCTGAAAATTAGACAGATTCATGTAGTTGAGTAAGCCTTTTAACACTGATTTTTTAAAAAATTGTACTTGTAATGCTTACTGTGATAAATACCTTTTAAATATAAGTAGAATTCTTAAAAAAAAGAAAATTTAAAAATTAAAATAAGAAAAAATACATATAGGACAAAAATGAAATGGAATTATAAAATATTTTATTTAAAAAATAATAAAAGAAACATACACATACAAGATGTAATTCATACAATGATTAGAGCAAAATTGATAGCCTTATAATCATATCTTAGAAAAGAATAAAGGGTGAAAAAAAATCAGTGATTTAATTTTTCAGCTTCAGAAGCTAGGAAAACAAAACAAATAGAAAATCTAACAGGATGAATTTTCCAAATATCAGGAAAGAAAATGGGACATTACTACAGATCTTACTTTGAATATCAAAAAGAACAAATGAGGATATGATGAATAATTCATGCCAGTACATTTGATTATTTGGACAAAATGGGCAAAGTCCTACAAAATGCAACCTCCAAAACTAACCAAGGAAGATTAAAAAAAAGTCCTGTGTCTGGTATCTATTAAAGAAATGTGTTCAATTATTTTAAAAATTTTCCTACAATAATATAAAAAGTGCACTTACTGTGAGAACTGGGTATTGTATGGAAGTGTTGAATCACTACACTCTACACTTCAAACCTATATCACACTGTATGTTAACTGTACTGGAATTTAAACAAAAACTTTTTTTAAAAAAGGTGGTGTTGATTAATTAGTGTGAAAGTAAATTTTTAAGAGTGAAAATACAAGTTTTCATAAATGTATAATAGAAACGAAAAATGAATTTTACCTCAATTTCATGGATGAAGGGATGAAACAATTACATTATTAAATAAAGAGGTAACTACAGAATTGTATTGCAGTGTTCTTTACCATTCTTCCAAAGTTTCAGTTTTCAAGGAAGGTATATAGAGCTCTCTTTTAAAAAGAATATTTGGCCTTCCAGTGTTTTTAATGATCTCCCTGATGATTTAGGTGTTCCTTGAGGATCTCCCGGAGGATTTTAATGATGCTTTACATGAGTATAACATGAATGTTACAAAGGAATTTGCCTCCTTCCTACTAAATGTTGCCAAGTTGGCTGATATGAAACAGGAATATCAACTCCCATTGTCAAAAATAAGTAAGTATATCTTAGCTCCACTGTGGAACAATTTAAAGAAAATATTATCTTCCTAAGAATATTTTTTCCCAGAGAACTAGTAGAGCCTGAGAAAGATCAGTCTGCCTTAAAATAAGGAGATTCTTCTTGCTTCCCCAAGAAACAAACTCTTGGTTATTATTATTATTATTATTATTATTTTTTTTTTTTAACCCTTGGTTATTAGAAGTGTAAAGGGCAACAGAGAATGAAACTAGAGTCATTTATAAACCATCTTGATTAAAGGTTGCTTTTGGGGCAAGCCTGACAAACAGTAAGGATATTTATGAGATGAACAGAAGTGAGATATCATTCTATCGCTCATTTTCTTGAGAGGAAATAACATATAGACTCTTGGCAGGTTACCTGGGCCCAAACTCTGGTCCTGCTATTCCTGGCAGTGAGACCTCGGGCAATATTCCATATTATTTCAATAACCCATATTCATACTTCAATTTTCTCAAGATATATAAAAAAAAGAAAATAACGTTACTTACCTCGTTGGGGTAAGTTTTAAATAATTCAGTTAATATATATGAGCATCTTAAAATGGTACCTAGCACATAGTAAATGCATTAATCTTTGCTCTTATTTTTCATAAGCTATTGGATAGAAATCTTCTAGGGGAAAGTAAACAGGAAAAGCTGGCTGGGATAAAAGGAAAGGGTTGAGCCATGGGAAGTAATTTCCCACTTTCATTAAACCCTAACATCCTCAATTGGAAAAAGTAAAGGAAGCGGAGCCTATTACTTCCTGGACCTTATTAAAGTGGGAAGCAGCGTGGACAAAAGCAGACGGGAGCAGTGGAACATTGTGAGCATCCCAGAGAAGGCCAAATGGCAGTGCCTTCATTACAAATCAGAGCCAACTTCGGGTGCATAATCCGGGACTTTTTAAGAGTAGGAACAGAGGGGGCACCTGAGTGGCTCAGTCAGTTAAGCGTCTGTTCTTCAGCCCAGGTGGTGATCCCAGAGTCCCTCATGGGGGTGCGGAGTCCGGGATCATAACCTGAGTCAGGGTCCCTGCTCAGTGGGGAGTCTGCTTCTCCCTCTGCCCTTCCTCCTGCTCGTGCTCTCTCTCTTTCTCTCACTCTCCCCCAAATAAATAGATAAAATCTTTAACAAAAAGAGCAGGAATGGAAAAAAATATTTCTTGTTAATATGCCATTTTCAAACCTAGTGATAGTGGCCTCTTGGAATACCCTGTCTGGAAGGATTGTGGGGGGAAAAAGCACCAAGGTAATAACAATAATTCTATGTTAGCATTGCAATTTAAATGTAGTCTTTTATTGCCTGTTGATCAAGGAACTCAAATATAATACAAAATTTTATGATATTGATGACGTATTGATAGCTAACCGTTACTGAGTGTATTCTGTGCCAAGACATGCTGCTCACTTTACGTGATATATCCCATCCAGTCTGATACGGGTCCTGCCACGCGGAATGACTCCCTCTGTAGCATGGCCTAGAGTATGTGCATGAAGCTTACCAATTTGGCTGGTTTTTAAAAAAACTGATCTATCCCAATCTATTATGACCAGATTTCACAGGAAAGGAATGTGAGGACTCTGAACTTGTGTCTCACTTGATGAGCTGCAAAGAAGGAAGAGTAGCAATTTCTCCATTTGTTTGTCTCTCTGGAAACTCTGATAGTGATTTGCTTCAACCAAATACTCCAAACCATGTAAGTAGAGATGGGGTTTATAAATAAAAGATCTTTAAGAAAGAATTAGATTTAAACTTCTAGGCTGTTTAAGAAGGATTTGATATTTCGCAAATTGAAAAACAAAAATTCCAGGTGTATGAACAGAAATATCCAGGAAATGGTACTCTTGAGCCCTGTAGGATTTCTGTTTTTTTTTTCCGTGTTGGCCTGAGGAACCCTGCTCCATTATACAGAATTCCCAGCTTTTCTTCTGTCTTTATAGGTTGATGCAAGTTTGCTATGCATAAAGCACTTAAAACTATCTTCGGGCTTTCCCAGTATTGCTACAGAGGCCACAAATCCCATATATATATTCTGGATCACTGATGTCCAAAGTGGAGTACAGAGAACTAGCACATTGGGAACATGCTGGATAATCCACTGAATGCTGGAATCTTGTAGGAATTTAATGCATATTTTAACACAGTTTGTGAAAAAAATAAGTTTCGTGATATTTGATACGGTTAGACACTAGTGTCTCAATTCCATTCTCATCTCAAGTCAGTCTGTCCTCTGTTATGTAAAATAGTCTACCTAAAAGAATTTTGAGAAACTAAGTTGACCCTTGTGCATTTTATTTTATTTTTTTAAAAGATTTTATGTATTTATTCATGAGACACACAGAGAGAGGCAGAGACACAGGCAGAGGGAGAAGCAGGCTCCCCGTGGGGACCCCGATGAGGGACTCAATCCCGGGACCCCAGGATCACGACCTGAGCTGAAGGCAGGCGCTAAACCACTGAGTTACCCAGGAGTCCTGACTGTTGTGCATTTTAAATGGACACATACATTTTTATCACAAATTCAAATAATTTCTAATGATATAATTTCCAGCTTCAGATAAATGTTGATATGTTAAAATAATGCCATCATATCATTTTTAATGAATAAAATGGAATATGAATACTGAAGCATTTGGATACCCATAATTATAAAATTAAAAATAGTCAAGAATAAAATTTCTAATGACTTAATTATAAAATTAAAAACAGTCAAGAATAAAATTTCTAATGACTTAATTATAAAATTAAAAACAGTCAAGAATAAAATTTCTAATGACTTAAAATTTGGGACAGTTCTTTTCTCTTGGAGTTAGATCATACATTCCCTCACATAATGTAATTAATATATTTTTAAACACCAAGCCACCCTATCCATTTCTAAGCTTAAATAGTATGCAATTTCAATTTAATGGTTATTTTCTGTTAATTACAGAAACTTAAATATAATACGGATTATGAGGATTACTAAAAATAAAATTAATATTGTATTAGAAATATATGTATTAATGCAGTGGCTGAAACTATTTATAAATTAGTCCATATAACTAAGAATGAATATTTACTTATTTTCAGAATGAAACAGGGTTCCATCACCGAATTTCAATTTGAATGTTGAGAAACCTTATTCAAATAGATAAGTAGCTTAGAATTGAACAACTTTCGTTATGCCAGTGATACACAATTCTTCTGATTCCTTCTGAGTTGTTTGTCTCAAGTCACCTAGCAGTCTATTATCACAAATATATTTTTAATGTTCTTTTAATTAGCAACTTAATTAGAGCCACTTTAATTTTGTTGAATTCAAGGAATTGGAAGCAACCTAATTTAAAAGGGAAAAATGCACTTCTTATGTAGCCTTTAAAGTCATCCACTTTCTCATTAGGAAAGCAATATTGCTCTTTGTGGCTACCCTGTACGTTTTCAAACCCCACGTAAGTCTGAGGAAGCTTTTTGTTTTATAAGATGAGAGAAAAGCATTTATGAAAGGAGAGATGAGAAAGAATTTTTTTTTTTCACTGATCATGTACATGGTTTAAAAATGAACCTGAGACCACTGCTCAGGGCCTAGGGGAAGCTCTCAGGCTAGTTCTTTACCCTCGTCGAACGAACGGTGTCTTACGGAATGTGGAATTTTTGCATAGAAATAAGAGCGGACTGAGCCCCGCTTGTAAGATCAATGACTTTATGAAGGTTTTTTCCCTTGTATTTTATATCTATAATTACAATGAATTACTTATATAAGACGTTTGCAGCTAATCACATGGAAAACAAGGCATTTTGTTAAGTATTATAATTTCCCTTTTTCTCTATTTTACAATTAACTTAACGGATGGTCAGTACCTACCATTAACTTTTGGCTCCTTTCCATATGCAAATTTCCCCCTCGAGTTTTGGAGGGACTTGATACAGTTTTAATAGGATAAAATGTCTATGTCCTGTTGCTGTGCAGTCACCATCAATTAGAAGAGATCTTTAAGGTGCAGGGAATGAACTAAGACGGGCCTTTCGTTGTTCCTGATGGTGCGCTAGGGAAGAGCGTGGTTCTAGTTCATTTATTTTGAAGCATCCTGCACTGATGAAGATTTCCAGAGTATTCCTCGATGACAGCACGCCCTTTGCCTTACCCCACTCACTACATACAATTTCACTTTACTAGTATCCTAGTACTCTCAAGATTCTTTTGCTTTTATTGGTCGTTACCTTTTAATTCAATGTTAAATAGACATTCACGATATCTTTAAATCACGCATCGATAAGCTGCAAAGCATAAAACTAAAATGAAGACTCACGGACTCAACACCCATGGGCTCCTCCTCCATTTTATTCTCTTGTCTCCCCTCTTTTGCCTGGATGTCAATTATCCTGAATTTTGTGTTCTTTAATTCTTTACAAAACATCATATTCCAAAGTCGCTTTTTATATTTGCTGCTTTTGTATGAAAAGCAAAGGAATCCTTACTGCAGTCTCCTGCATTTCTTGTTTCTGTTTTCTGGACTCAACTCCATGCTCCCAAGATCCGTCCACGTGGTCGCATGAAGCTCTATCTTATTTTTACTACTTCACAGTATTTCAGAGCCGTTGATCTATTCTCTTCTTAGAAACTGTTTGTTTCTAGTCTTCACTGTTACAAATGCGCTGCCACAAATGTCTAGTACACGTGCGTGGCAGTTTCCCCTTGAATGTAAAATCTTCTGGATTTTTGAGGTCACAACAGTTTTCTAGATCGTGCGAGAATAAGAATATTCCAAGAAACTCTTAATAATAAAAGAGCTTTCATGCTACTACCAAACCGTTTGGAAAGTTGTACCGATCAGTGTATCGGAGTAGTTCTCATTGACCCCGTATAGTTGTAAAATAAGCAGACATCAAAAGCGAGTGACTTGTGTACCTCCTATTCTTATCTTTCTTCTCTTTCCCCTATATCTTCCTTTTTATCCTGGTGGTGGTTGGGTTTTTGTGATTGGTAGAGTCGTTCAGTCGAACTCTTCAGACAGAAAAGGCACTGGTTCTCTGATACTCCGTTTACAAGGTATCTCTTAGGCCAATTAGGATAATAATAATAATAAAAAAAATAAAATTAGCCTTTGTTTTCTAGTGAGCCTTGCTGTGATTCTCATGGCTGGGTGGTTGGAAGTGTCCGCGTGCTCTGAGGCAGTAGGTTCACGGGCGGTACCAAGTCACCCCGTAGGCCTGCTTCAGGACGCCACCAACCCACTGTGTACGGAAGACACCCTCTGCCTTCATGGTGAAGAGTGTGCTTCAAGAAGGCCGAGTACAGAAAGGAAGTTCACAGCTCGGTGTCAGAGATCGGAGACTTTCTTTGCACGCAAATAACGAGAAGAGTTGTGTTTCTTTAGGTCGTTCTGCGCACAATTGGCATCGATCACAGTCGGGCTCCTGTGCTGTGGTCGCAGACATTTGACAACCAAGGAAGAAGAATGCCACTCAACGCTTATGCACTTGATTTCTACAAACATGGCTCCTTGACTGGACTAGTCCAGGACAACAGGTGGGCTTATCCCCCTTCTCTTCTCCACCACTTAGAATCTTGCTCTCCTTCTGTCTCCACGTCTGCGTTTGTGTCTCTGGCCCCGTCTTCCTCTCTCCTTGCTACCTCCACCTCCAGTTCCATTGCTGTATCCGTCTCTACATCTTATACCTTGTGGATGAACCTAATGAATTTTAGGCAAAGCTTTTTATGATTTTAAGTAGAGTTGAATCATGCTAAATAATATACTGGAACTTTTTCCCTGCAGATCAATGATGAGAGAGAAAAACAAACTTTGTGTTATTTTTGTTTGTGGCTTACCGGCAAAATCTGGGGACTTAGACACCCTCGCTTGACCCAGAGATGTCCCCTACGATTATGTTTCTATACGTTCACAGATGTGTTTTTATTTGTTAACATCCTATTTATTCAATATAAGATATTTTAAAACTGACAAAGAATAACAAACAATGCGATACTCACCATTATCTGAGAAAAGCATATAAAAAGGCCTATGACTCATCTTAGGACTGAGCATAGGGCAGTTGTTTTAGCGCTTTGGCAAGGAAATCATTTTCCAAAACAGTAAGGCGGGGTGAACCCTCTTGGATTTACCCGAGAATAGAGAAATTGGCCCAGACACTGAGCATATAGATGTGGGAGGGACCTTCTTCACAGTAACCAGGAATTCAATAGACATTTTACATAAAATCTTGAACGGTCTTTATTGAATTAAAGGATTTAAAACTCGGGACACTAGAGAAATGTTTGATATTTTGGGGTTTGCTTGTTTTGTATTTCACAGCTCACTCACTGGATTTTACTCTTTTTTTTAAGTTTTTATTTTAATTACTCTGTGTTCGTCATGACGAGTGCCCTCCTTAATCCCCATCACCCATTTCACGCATTACCCAACCCCCCACCCATCCCCCGGTAAACATCCGCTTGTTCTCTATCGTTAAGACTCCATTTCTTGGTTTGCCTCTCTCTGTGATGTGATCTCTCTCTCTTTCTCTTCGCTGGTTTGTTTTATTCTTAAATTACACAGAGCAGTGAAAGCCCTTGGTATCTGTTTTTCTCTGGCTGCCTTATTTCACTTAGCTTTATGCTGTCTAGCTCCACCCATGTCATTGCAAATGGCAAGATTTCATTTTTTATGACTGGATAATATTTCATTAAATATATATGATATATAATAATACAGTATTACCTATATATCTATATACATATACCTCTTCTTTATCCATTCGCGGTTGATGGGCACTCGGCTGCTTCCACATCTTGCCTGTTGTAAGTGATGCTGCTATAGACATGAGGGTGCATGTAGCCCTTTGAATCAGGGTTATGTTTTCTTTGGATAAATACCCAGGAGTGTGATTGCTGGAGAGCAGGGTGGCTCTAATTTTAACCTGTTGAGGAAGCTCCACACTCCTTTTTCTCACAGTGGCTGTACCAGGCCTCACTCCACCAACAGGGCAGGACGTTTACTCATTATCCACGTCCTCACCAGCACCTGCTGTTTCTTGTGTTTTTTATTTTAGCCATTCTGCCAGGTGTGAGGTGATATCTCATTATGATTTTATTTTATTTTTTTTCATTATGATTTTAATTTGCATTTCCCTGATGGCAAGTAATGATAAGCATCTCCCCGTGTCTGTGGGCCATCCGTACGTCCTCCTTGGAGAAATGTCCTTTCAGACCTTCTGCCATTTTTTAATGGACTGTTTTTTTGGGTATTGAGTTTTATAAATACTTTATATATTGTGGTTGTGAGCCTTTATCAGATATGTCATTTGCAAATATCTTCTACCATCCCCTGGGCTTGTCTTTTCATTTTGTTAATTGTTTCCTTCATTGCAGAAGCTACTTTTTTTTTTTTTTAATTTCTTTTTTTGAGTTGGCTCCATGCCCAACATGAGGCTTGAACTCATGAACCTGAGATTAAGAATCCTACATTTTACCAAATGAGCCAGCCAGGTGCCCCTCAAGGTATTTATTTTGTAGTCCTAATAGTTTATGTTTGCTTTCATTTCCCTCACCTCAGGAGACTAATCTAGAAAAAAGTTGTTCCATCCAGGGTCAGGGAAGTTATTGTCTGTGTTCTCTTCTAGAATTGTTATGGTTTCAGGTTTCACATTTAGGTCTTTAATCCATTTCTAATTTACTTTTGTATATGGTATGATGAAATTTTCCAGTTTCATTTTTTTTAAGATTTTATTTATTTGAGAAAGGGAGAGAGAGGGAAGGAACAGGTCGAGGGTCTGAGGGAGAGGGAGAAGAAGACTCTCCGGTGAGCAGGGAGCCCATGTAGGGCTCGATCCTGGGATCCCTGGATCATGACCAGGGCTGAAGGCAAACACCTCACTGACTGAGCCCCCCAGGTGCCCCTTCCAGTTCCATTCTTCTGAATATATGGTGTCCAGTTGTTCCAACACCATTTGTTGAAGAGACTACCTTTTTTCCATTGGATATTCTTTCTTGCTTTGTAGAAGATCGATTGATCATATAATTTTGGGTTTACTGCTGGGTTTTGTATCTTTTCTATTGATCTATATGTCTACTTTATGCCAGTAACACTGTCTTCATCATTACAGCTTTATAATGTAACTTAAAGTTTGTAATTGGGATCCCTTCAGCTTTGCTTTTCTATTTCAAGGTTGCTTTGCTGTATTCAGAGTCCCACGTGGCTCCACACAAATTTTAGGATCGTTTGTTCCAGCTCTGTGAAACATGCTGGTGGTATTTTGATAGGGATTGCATTAAATCTGTAGATTGCTTTGAGTGATATAGACATTTTAATAATATGTTTTCTACCAATCCATGAGCGTGGAATGTCTTTCCATTTCTTTGTGTCATTTTTCATCAGCATTTTATAGTTTTCCGAGTACAGGTCTTTCAGCTCTCTGGTTAGGTTTATTCCTAGGTATCTCGTTTTTGGTGCGATTGTAAATGGTATTGATTCCTTAATTTCTCTTTCTGCTGCTTCATTATCGGTGGATAGAAATGCAACAGGTTTCTGTGCATTGATTTTGTATCCTGTGACTTTACTGAATTCATTTATTAGTTCTAGCAGATTTTTAGTGGAGTCTTTCCAGTTTTCTATATATAGTATCATATCATCTGCAAATAGTAAAAGTTTTTACCTCTTCCTTACCAATTTAGATGCCTTTTACTTGTTTTTGCTGTCTGATTGCTGTGGTTAGGACTTCCAGGACTATGTGGAAGAAGGTGGTGAGGATGGACAGCTTGGTCTTGTTCCTGACCTTAGAGGGAAAGCTCTCAGTTTGTCCTCACTGAGGATGATTTTAGCTGTGGGTTTCTCATGTACAGCCTTTTTATGTTGAGGTATGTTCCCTCTAAACCTTCTTTGTTGAGGGTTTTTATCATGAATGGTTGTTGTACTTTGTCACATGCTTTTTCTGCATCTATTGAGATGATCAAATGGTTCTTATCCTTTCTTTTATTTATGTGATGTTGGTTGCTTTGTGGATATCGAACCGCTCTTGTAACCCAGGAACAAATCCCACTTGATCATGGTAAATTATCATTTTTTAAGTATATTGTTGGATTTGGTTTGTTAGTATTTTATTGAAGATATTTGCATCTATGTTCATCAGAGATATTGGTCTATCATTCTCTTTTTTATGGTATCTTTATTTGGTTTTGGTATCAGGGCAATGCTGGCCTCAGAGAATGAATTTGGAGGTTTTCTTAACCCCTTTTATGTTTTGGAATATTTTGAGACTAGGTATTAACTCTTTAAATGCTTGGTACAGTTTGCCTGTGAAGCTATCTGGTCTTGGACTTTTGTTTGTTGGCATTTTCTTTATTACTAATTTGATTTCTTTACTGATATGCAGTCTATTCAAATATTCTATTTCTTCCTGTTTTAGTTTTGGTACATTTTATACTTTTAGGAATTTAGAAGTTAGTTATTTTTTTCAGGTTGTCTAATTTGTTGGCATATCGTTTTACATAATATTCTCTTATAATTGTAGTTTGGTTGTGTTGGTAGTTATGTCTCCCCTCTCATTTGTAATTAAAGGTTTATCAATTTTATTGATATTTTTTCAAAGAGCCAGCTTCTGGTTACATTGATCTGTTCTATTGTCTTTTAGTTTTTATATCATTTATTTCTGCTCTAATCTTCATTATTTCCTTCTTTCTGTTGGTTTTAGGTTTTGCTTATTGTTCTTTTGCTAAAGAACAATTTTGGTTATTGTTCTTGTTCTCTTTTGGGTATAATGTTAGTTTTTTTTTTATTTGAGAGTTTGTTTTCTTACTTATTGAGGTGGACCTGTATTGCTATAAACTTCCCTCTTAGAATCATTTTTGCTGCATCCCAAAGGTTTTGGACCATTATGTTTTCATTTACATTTGTTTCAATTTTTTTAAAATTTATTGCTTGATTTCCTGGTTGACCTGTTCATTGTGTTGTAGCATGTTATTTAACCTCTATGTATTTGTGGTTCTTCCAGATTTTTCTTATGATTGAATTCTTAGTTTCTTAGGGTTGTGGCCACAAAAGATGTATGGTATGATTTGGATCTTTTTGAATTTGTTGAGGGTTGTTTTGTGGCCTATTATGTGATCTGTTCTGAAGAATATTCCATGTGAACTGGAAAAGAATGTGTATTCTGCTGTTTTAAGGTGAAATGTTCTGAATATATCTGTTAAGTTCATCTGGTCCAGTGTGTAATTTAAAACCATTGTTTCCTTGTTGTTTTCTGTTTAGATCATCTGTCCAGTGATGTAGGTGGGATGTTAAAGTCCCCTACTATTATTGTGTTATTATCAATTAGTTTCCTTTATGTTTGTTATTAACTACTTTATGTATTTAGGTGCTCCCATGTTGGGTGTGTAAATATTTACAATTGTTATATCTTCTTGTTGGATTGTCCTCTTTATGGTTATATAGCATCCTTCTTTGTTTCTTGTTACAGTCTTTGCTTTAAAGTCTAGTTTGTCCAATGTAAGTACTGCTAGTCTGGCTTTCTGACCTCCATTTTGACATCCATTTGCATGATAAATGTTTCTCCATCCCCTCACTTTCAATCTGTGGGTGTCTTCAGGGCTAAAATGTTCTTCTAGGCAGCATATAGTTGAGTCTTTTATTTTATTTATTTATTTATTCATTCTGTCACCTTGTGTTTTTTGATTCAAGTGTTTAGTCCATTTACATACGAAGTAATTATTGGTGGGTATGCATTTATTGCTATTTTATTACTTGTTTTGTGGTTGTTTCTGAAGATTTTCTTTGATCCTTTCTTGTCTTTCTCTTTTTCATAGTTTGCTGATTTTCGTTAGTGATATATTTGGATTTCTTTCTCTTTATTCTTTGCGTATTTATTAGTGGTTTTTGATTTTTGGTTACCATTAGGTTACATCTTCTGCATATAGCAGTCTATATTAAGTTGATGGTCCTTTAGGTGTGAGCCTATTCTTTACTCCCCTCCTCTCCATGTTTTAGATATGTGGTGTCTTATTTTACATACTTTTATTTTGTGAGTTCCTTGGCTGGTATTTTACAAAAAGATTCGTTTCTTTTGCTTTTGTGTTTGTACATTCATACTGTCACTTTTGGTTTTTCATTTCCCCTCAAAGATATTTTTTGAAGGACTGGTGTAGTGGTCATGAAGTGCTTTAATTTTTGTTTGTCTGAGAAACTTTATCTCTTTTTCTATTCTGAATGATAGACTTGCTAGATACGGTGTTCTTGGCTGCAAGTTTTTTTTTCCCCATTCAGCATTTTGAATATATCATGCCACTTTCTTCTTGCTTGGAGAATTTCTGCTGCAAAACAAACAAACAAACAAACAAACAAACAAAAAACCAAAATAACCCTGATAGCCTTATGGAGTTTCCCCTGTATATAACTGCCTTATTTTGCCTTGCTGCTTTTATTTATTTTTTAATCACTGTATTTTGGTGTTTTAGTTATGTCTTAGTGTGGATATACTTTTGTTGATTTTGTTGGGAATTCTCTATGCCTTCTGGATCTGGATATGTTTTTCCTCCCCCTGATTAGGGAAGTTTTCAGCTATCATTTCTTCAAATAAATTTATGTCCCCTTTTCTTTCTCTTCTTCTGGGACTTTTGGGACTTTTATAATGTGAAAAAATTTTTAAAGATTTTATTTATTTGAAGATAGAGAGAAAAAGAGTGAGAAAGGACATAAATGGGGAGGAGAGAGGGAGAGGGAGAAGCAGACTCTCCACTGAGTGGGGGAGCTGGACATGGGGCTTGATTCCAGGACCCTGAGGTCATGACCTGAGCCAAAGGCAGACACTTAACTGACTGAGCCACCCAGGCACTCCTATAATGTGAATGTCATTACATTTGATAGAGTCACTGAGTTCCTAAGTGTGTTCTTATTTTGCATAATTTTTTTTTCTCTTTTGTTCAGCTTGGTTACTTTTTATTACTGTGTTGTCTAGGTCATTACTTTATTCCTCTACTTCCTCCATCCTGCTGTTCATTCCATCAAGCATGTTTGTCATTTCATTTATCAAGCCCTTTATTTCTGCTGTGTTATTCCTTATCTCTGTGTTAAGGTTCTCACTCATGTCTTCCACTCTTAAGTCCAGCGTGTATCTTTATGATCATTCCTTTAAAGTCTCTGTTTCACTTAGATCTCTGGCCATGGCCTTATCCTGTTCTTTCATTTGGGACACATTCCTCTGTCTTCTCATTTTGTATAAGTTTGCATCAGCTACTGTGTGTTAGGAAAGTCAGCTACTTCTCCTGTTTTTGAGCTTCATACAGAAAAACTCCTGTGTTGGGAGATGCAGTGTAGGAAGGGGTTTGAGATGGTCTTCCTGGAGAAAGGGTCCAGAGTGCTGGGACTAAGGCAAGTATGACTCAGAAGGGTGGTTCCATCAGAGCATGGCACGTGCAGAGTTTGTCATAAACAAGTTAGGTACTGAGTGCTGGCAGGGTACTGGTTCCTGCAAGTAGCCCTGTGCTTATGCTGAGGGGCGGGGGAGGGAAGTGGTGCTGACCAGTTTCTTTGTTCACAGAGGGGTCTCTTGTGAGCACTGTCTCTCTGGGACATGCTCTGAGAAGAGCAAATAACCTCCCCACTGTGTGCCACAGGCACTCTTCAAATTGCTGTTTCCATGCTATATATCTATGGGTTGTTGGCCCTGCCTTCTCTCTAAAAGTAGCTCTAATGACCCTGGGCCGTATCCGAGCCAAGCTCACTGACCTTTAAAATTCCAAGCTTTAAGCTTCACTGGTTGCAAGAACTCATGAAATTTGACCCCTCTCATTTTCCAAGCCAGTTGCTATGGGAAATCATCTTCCCTGTATACTCCGCTGTGTGCTAGTCTGTGTCTTGCCTGCTCCACTTTCATGGCTCTTACTCACTGCAGTGGCCATTATCCAGTTCTCTCCCAAATAACGTCTCTGCTCTTCATACCTTCAATGTGGTTTCTTGTCTGCCTTGATTTGTGGAGTTTTTTCTGTCAGTCTTCAGGTTGCTTTCTGGGATATTATGATGTTTTTATCATTATGTAGTTGTGTTCATGGGATGAGTCAAGCCTAGGGTCTTTCTACTCCACTACCATCTTCCCTCTTGGATGGGAGTCTGATCATTTTTCAAATATGACTCATTATTGTAAATAAAATTGTGACATTAGTAAATAATTCATTTGATTTTTTTTCCATTTGATTCTCCAGCTCCCATTCACTCTCCTGAGCTTACAATTTTCCTATTTTGATTTTCTCCTGAGATGATCAGTCTCCTGTGTGTATTGATTATGTGTGGTTGTGATACGTATGACTTTTGAATTTATAATCATTATTCCTGTTGATTGAATCATCATCTAGGACTTGTGGCAAAATATTTCTAGTAAATATGTCTTGATGGACAAAAGTAATTTATTATCAACAAATCCAGCATTTCAGTATGAATTAAGTTCTTTAATGTTTTCATACTATTGATTTTCAAAATTATATTTTATTTAGGCTACATGAAGGAGCTGCATATGACTTGTTGAAAGATTTTGCACTTACCATTAAATCTATCAGGTATGTATGTTATATATTTTAAATATTGATTTCAGATTTTCCAAAAATTTAACCGTAATTTGAAAAACATTGACCTCATACTTAAAAGTGCCACTGAGCTTGTTAGATTGACAAATTTCAACTGCCCAAACATTTTGCAGAGCTTCTCTTCAACACCCTGTTGCACTGGTTTATAATAGGATTAATTCCAAATCCCATTTGACAGAAGGTTTCATTCAAATCAGAGCCCCAGCCTCAGGCACTGCAAACAGCAGGATAATGTTCCAAAGCCTCAAGAATTCCTAGATCCCAGTATTCTCAGTTTTCACAACCAGTGTCGGTGAGATACATGATACGTCAGAAGGCCCCTTAGGGCTCCACCAGGTCTCTGGTTTATATCAACTTACATATTCCAGACTCTCTTGCTTTATACAGTGTTTTTTCCAGCCTTTATCAGTCTGGTCTCCCATTTGGCTTCCTGTTTTTTATCCTGCCATTCTACTGGCATGGGGAATGTGGGACTCAGTGGGGACCCAGACAACTCTAAACTTTATATGGATACTTCCATCTAAGACTTTTTAGAAGGTCCATTATTAGGCCCTTCTAGTATTGCCTGGTTAAATATACATCTTTCTAAAGCCTGTAGTCTACACATACTTTAATACTTTATGTTTTTCCCTTTTCTACACTTACTTTAAAATTATATATCTTCACATACATGCACATATGTAATTTACCATGAATCTCTTCATGAAGCTCTTGGTATCAGGTCATTGTTTTTTAATTTTTTGATATGAGATTAATCAGACCTGTTTGGAGGTTTCATACAGAGAATGAAACTATGGGGATGCTAGAGCAGAGGGAAATGCTCACTATCTTGAGCACCTCTAGGTAGTGTATTTCTTGAGTGGCTCATAGTTATTCAAGAGTACCCTAAGAAACTCCACAGACTTTGGTTTAATCTCAAAATCTGCTCCTAGGAATATCATTCATTCATTTATCTAAAATGTATTGAAATACTATTAGTCTGAGACATACGTCTAAGGATTTGAGATGTACAGAATCAACAAATCTGTCCCTGCTTTAAACATAATCTTACAGTGTAGTGTGCGGAAACTGACTTGTAAACTATTTCAAAGGCAATAAGGGGTAGGATGACAGATAATGGGGGCAACCTTGGATTCAGAGAAGGATTTTCAAATGAAGTAATTTTTTCACTAAGCCTTAAAGGATCTTAAGGGATGGGGCGGAGGAAATAGTGTTTTCAATGTACAGAAATGAGAAAGGGTGGTCTGATATGTCAGGCGTAGGCTTCAATCTCATTCTACTGGCATGGGGAATGTGGGACTTGTCACAGGGGTGGGGAAAGACACTGAGTTGTTTAAAGCAACTTTAAAGGCAATTTGGACAGGCATTGGAAAGGGTCTTAATTCTCATATCATGGAGTTTGGACTTAATATGCTGAATAATGTATAGGTAGTATATAGGCATGAATATGCTATGGGTCCATGGCATATGGTTGGTTTATATACGTGGCAGAGACTCAAAGGCTATGAGACCCAAGCAGGTCAGAATGAGTGTGGATCTGAATTAAGGAAATAGAGTAATGATAGAAAAGAATGGTTGGTTGGAGAAATATTTATGAGATAGAATTCAGAGAAATTGTCAAAGTTCATGTAGCTGGTAATGATAATGAGGTTTCTATTTTAGTTAAGGATACGTAAGAAACAGAAGTGAGGATGAAGCTTGAGGAGGACCAAGAACCAGAAACAATGACTTAGAATTTATACATGTCATGTAATACCTGTGGGAATTCATTCGAGGGGAAATGGTCAGTGTCATAATTATAGGTCTATGACTAGGAAGAAATTCAGTGTTATAGATACAGATCTGGTCATTCTCTGCAGTAGGTCAGTGAAGACACTAGGAAAAATTTTGGAACTCTAGTGGAACCAAGGTAGATAAGGAATTGCAAAAGGCTGATGAAATGTCAGATCCTGATTGTGGTCAGTACTTTATCAGCTCAGCTGCACTGTTCATTCTTGGATTTCCTCTCCTTTCTTTTCACCTGCATATTCATTTCTTGTTGCTGCCATAACAAACTACCACAAACTTCATGGTTTAAATCAGCAGAGATTTATTTTCTTGCAGTCCTGGAAGCCTGAATCTGAAATGGGTCTAACTGGGTTACGGTAAAGATGTTGGCAAAGCTCATTTCTTTCTGGAGACTTTAGGAGAATCTCCTTTATTGTCTTCCACAGCTTCTAGAGGCTGCTGGCACTATTTTGATCATGGTTCCCTTCCATCTTCAAGGCCAGCAATGGTGAGGGAAGTCTTACATTGCATCACTCTGATGAACTCTCTCCTGCCAACCCTCTCGCAAGAATCTTCGACTATATTGCCCCCACCCAGATAATCCAGGATAATTTTTCTTTTTTTTTTTCAGGATAATTTTTCTATCACAAAGTCAGCTGATCAGCAACTTCAATTCCATCTGCCACCTTAATTCTCTGTTACCATGTAAACTAACATGGTCCTAGATTTCTGTGAATTAGAACACAAATAAATTTTTCTAAAGATTTTGTATTTATTCAAAATACAATAAGGACACTGATGTGGGACTCGATCCCAGGACCCTGGGACTATGCCCTGAGCAGAAGGCAGATGCTCAACCCCTGATCCACCCAGGTGTCCCTAGAACACAAATAAAAGACACTATTCTGTTTATTACATTCTGTTTTAAATTTTTTTCTCACATATCTAGGTAAAGGAAGGAATATTTTGATTTTCATAGAAGTAGTTACTTGTGGATTTCAGTATATACTGGACACGGTAGCCAAAAAAATACAAAATAGACTCCAAAGAAATGTGTGGAGAAAAGGAAGGGACTTTGTGTTGCTGCTATTGAAGGGAGATGGGAGAAGGTTAGATGGGATTTGGTGGCCCTGAAAATCTTCTTGCTAATCGATATGAAGAGGAAGTGCATGGGAACTTTTTTGTTATATTATTATTATTATTATTATTATTATTATTATTATTATTATTTTCTATACAAGTTTTTTTAAAGGTAAATATATTTATCAGTATTCTTCATATTTTGCTGACATTACATCATATAGTGGTATTTATTTAATTCTTCCTACCTGTAGAAAGTCCTTCTTAAAATACTGACTCTCACTAAAATGTGTGCTCTCTGTGTGTGTGTGTTTCCATTTACAGTGTGTCCTTGCGTGAACTATGTGAAGATGAAGACGACAACGTGGTCTTAGCATTTGAACAATTGAGTAAAAGCTTTTCTGAAAAACTTGATGAAGTTTAAAAACAGAGACTATCCAGACCACTTAAAATGTTGCTATGGGCATTTTTCAAGTCATATTTTATGATCCTCATACTTTTTGTCAGAAATACACATATGATGGAGTGGAAAGAGCAAACACTTTGGATTCAGAATTGTGATCACACCTGTCATGTTCTCTTATAAATACCTTTAGACAAGTCATTTAATATTTTTTAATCTTGGCTTCTTTAGATAGTTGAATAATAATGCTTATATTTCAACTAGTTTATGGACTGATTGAGAAAATCCAAAGATTTTTGTGTGTGACCGAAGAAAAAATTTTACTTCGAGAAGTGTAAACAAATATGACATTCTCAGCATTTTCCTCCTCGCTGTCATAATTTGTAAAAGTCTATCAAGGCTAGAAAAAGCTATTACAGTATCCTGGAGTAGAAATATATTTTCTCTAATTAACTTAAATGTGATTATATGACTTAGATATATATTTTACCATCTCGTAATCTTGACTTACTTTTTAAAAAAATATGAATGACAGTTTTGGCATAAGTCCCATGAGGCTTTAAAATAAAATATAGCTGGTGATTTGGCTTGATTTTAATTGTATATAAATGACTGAAAACCCACAAATAAATACAATGGGTGTAATCAATTTATCATTGGTCTCTTTGTATTAAGTCTGTACATCTTTCAATCCATTTGCACACATCTGGATTTTATATATAATAAATAATTTATGTTTAATAACTTTCCCTCCATAATCTAAGCCTCAGATTATAGTTTTTGAATCTATTTTAGGCTCTAAACTTGAGCAGAGCTAAAGGTCTGCTCTCTCCTATCTATGTCTTACTGAAGATAATCTTTTGTATGATATTATTTATACATATATTAATTGGCTTAGAAATACACCTGTGGCTGAGTGAAGTAAGTCAATTGGAGAAGGACAAACATTGTATGTTCTCATTCATTTGGGGAATATAAATAATAGTGAAAGGGAATATAGGGGAAGGGAGAAGAAATGTGTGGGAAATATCAGAAAGGGAGACAGGACATAAAGACTCCTAACTCTGGGAAACGAACTGGGGGTGGTAGAAGGGGAGGAGGGCGGGGGTGGGGGTGAGTTGGTGACAGGCACTGAGGGGGGCACTTGACGGGATGAGCACTGGGTGTTATTCTGTATGTTGGTAAACTGAACACCAATAAAAATTATTTTATTAAAAAAAAGAAATAAATCTGTGGTTCATTTTGTCTGGAGATAAAGGAATAATACTCTGTTACCTGGAACTGACCCATTCCTGCATGTGCCATGTTAGGAGACTCCAATTTCTTCAGACTAAACCCATTCATATTATTTTAAAATGTGCACTGCAACAATTGCTGAACACAAAATACTTAGAAATTAAAGTGATTTCTACTGACCTCTATACTCAAAACACTGATACACAATATTAATAGATTGTCACGTCACATTAGTTTCTACCTTTTAATTGTGGTTTCATAAATCTGATGGAGACATGAAGATTTTTTTTCCATATGACTGAGCCAATCTGGTTCCCTAATTTTTAGAGGTAAAATAAGATTATTTCCTATAATCTGTCATTCTGCTAAAAGGGAGTTGTATCTAACCTTTTTGGGGTGGGTCTAATGGAAGCTTCCTTTGTTTCCTTTTTGACTTTTAGCAAAGACTTTAAAAAGTAACTTGGAACAACTTATGAAAAAAGATTATACAGGAACTCTTTTATGCTCCATTTGTTGTAATAATGTGAAATTTTTCTTTCTGTGAAACATGTGCAGAGACCCTTGTGAGATTTACTGGAGAAGCATTATTATCACCATAATTTATTCCTTTTTCTTATGAGAGGAGAAAATCATGTTGGCATTAGGTCTATAAAGGATCTTCTATAAGAGCCATTTATTAAAAATTTGTATTTTGATAAATACAAATTATAGGTGCAAATGCTGGCATAAGAAATAACATACTATGCTTGCTTTGGCACTGCATAGGTTAAAATTGGAATGATACAGAGATGATTAGCATGGCCTCTATAGAAGGATGACATGGAAATTTGTGAAATGTTCCATGTTTAAAAAAAGAAAAATAAAAAACCCATACATATATGGTTAATAATATATGACAAAAAGGCCACATACTAGTTACTGATGAAATCATAACCGTATGAAGAAGTGAAGCTTTCCCTTGGCCCAGTTACTGATTCATGTAAAAAAAATGTATATATATACATATATAAGCCTATATATATATAGGCTTAAACTTCTCCTAACATGTCCGTATCTTCCTTTCTTTTAATAAAAGTCAAAGACAGAGCAGTCCCATTCCTCCTTGGTCTTCCTTTGTGCAACCAAAGCAACTAGACATAACACAAAAACAATAGGAAACTTGTGACTTGAGAAATGACATGATACTGAGTTTTCTTACTGTCTCTTGTAGTCTGAGGAGAGGCTGATCACGACCTCACTTCACCATCTCCAGGTGCCATTGGGACCATCCAGCCACTCCCTGACCTAGCATCTATGCGAATAAACAAGGCGGTATGAGGTGGAGCTAATTAGAACCCCACTTTTACCCCCTTCCCTGGTGTGTGTGTATTGAGGAGGGAGGATGCTGAACCTCTTCCCTCAAACAGCATTAGTAAGAAAGAATGAGTTGGTGACGAGTCCTTTCACAAGAGACTAATCAACGCTGTCCCGCATCCATTCCTGTGACCGCTGAGCTCCCATCCTCATCCTAAAACAACAGAGCAGTGTGAGCGAACCCTGTTTCCCCCTTCCCTGTTGTGGGCAAGGCCTAGTAGGGAAGGTCCATACATATCCCCACTCAGAGGCAAGGAACAAGGCAGTGAAAGCATGATTCCACTTTCACCAGGGAGATGTCAGGAGCCTGCCAGCGAAGCTGAACTTCAATACGTCACTCTCTGCATGGAGGCAATGTGAGCTTGGGCTCCTATAGCCAGCGTGATGCCAGCAGGTCTAGAGGAAAGCTGAACTGCCACCCACCCCATTCCTCATGCTACACCTTACCTCACTTTCTAAAAAAGCATATTAAATAGGCTTGAGAGTCCCCTAGCGTAATATCTAAAAGGTCCAAAGGATACAGTAAAAAGCCATTCATCATATCAATAGAGAAATCAAAACCTGAATGAGAAAAAAAACAAAAAACAAAAAACAAAACTGATACTTATACCAAGATAAAGTTAATGTTGAGATTAAATTATAAGGATTTTACATTATCTGTCATTAAAGTATTGCAACAAGCAAATGCACATGCTCTTTTATTAAAAACTTATTTATTTTAGACAGAGAGAGCATGAGTGGGAGGGGCAGAGGGAGAGAGAGAGAGAATCACAAGCAGATGCCATACTAAGTGAAGAGCCTGACAGGGGGGCTGATCTCACGACCCTGAGATCAAGATGTGAGCCAATATCAAGAGTCAGTTGCTTAACCAGCTGCACCACCCAGGCTCCCTACAATTGCACATTCTTTTGAGACAAATAAAAAATAGAAAATCCCAGCAAAGATATAGAAGTCAAAAAAATATGGAGATGACGTATGATGGATTTGGTAAACTTTCAGTAGATCAACAGAATTTGGCAATCTGAGTAACAGAAAGTAGACTGAAAAAGAACAAAGAAAGTTTTAGAGACTAGTGAGACAATACAAAAAAAAGCTAATGTTCATAAATTGGAGTCTCAGAGGAGAGAAAACTGGGTGGGGTTGAAAATATGCTCAAATAAATAATGGCTGAAAACTCCCCAAATTTAGGAAAAAAAAAAAAAAAACTACACCTATAGAGTGGACTCCATGCAAAGCAAAAATCATAATGAAATTTCTGGAAACAGAAAATGAAGAAAAAATCTTGGAAGCAGACAGAGAAAAACAACACATAACCAATAGTAGAATACAAATTCAATTGACATTGGGTTTCTCATCTGAAACCAGGAAGGCCAGAAGTGGCACAGTTTTCAAGAACTGAAATTTTAAATATCTACCAATTAAAAATTCTATATCCAGTGAAAATATTTTTTTTTTTTTTAGAAATGAAGAGAAAATAAAAACTGTCCACTCAAAGGAAATGAAGATAATTTTCACTAGCAAAACTATCCTTCAAGAATCGGTAAAGGAAGCCCTTTATATTTTTTAATTTGTTTTTATTGGAGTTCGATTTGCCAACATAGAACATAACACCCAGTGCTCATCCCATCAAGGGCCCCCCTCAGTGCCTGTCACCCAGTCACCCCCACCCCCCACCCACCTCCCCTTCCACTACCCCTAGTTCGTTTCCCAGAGTTAAGAGTCTTCATGTTCTGTGTCCCTCACTGATTTTCCCCACTCATTTCTTTCCCCTTTATTTCCTTTCACTATTTCTTAAATTCCCCATATGAGTGAGACGATGTGATGATTGTCCTTCTCTGATTGACTTACTTCACTCAGCATAATACCCTCCAGGTCCATCCATGTGGAAGCAAATGGTGGGGATTCATCGTTTCTAATAGCTGAGGAATATCCCACTGTAGACACAGACCACAGCTTCTCTGTCCATCATCTGTCCATGGACACTGAGGCTCCTTCCACAGTTTGGCTATCGTGGCCATTGCTGCTAGAAACATCGGGGTGCAGGTGTCCCGGCGTTTCACTGCATCTGTATCTTTGGGGTAAATCCCCAACAGTGCAATTGCTGGGTCGTAGGGCAGGTCTATTTTTAACTCTTTGAGGAACCTCCACACAGTTTTCCAGAGTGGCTGCACCAGGTCACATTCCCACCAACAGTGCAGGAGGGTCCCCCTTTCTCCCCATCCTCTCCAACATCTGCGGCTTCCTGCCTTGTTAATTTTCCCCATTCTCACTGGGGTGAGGTGGGATCTCATTGTGGTTTTGATTTGTATTTCCCTGATGGCAGGTGATGCGGAGCATTTCCTCATGTGCTTGTTGCCCATGTCTAGGTCTTCCTCTGTGAGATTTCTGTTCATGTCTTTTGCCCCATTCATGATTGGATTGTTTGTTTCTTTGCTGTTGAGTTTAATAAGTTCTTTATAGATCTTGGAAACTAGCCCTTTATCTGATAGGTCACTTGCAAATCTCTTCTCCCATTCTGTAGGTTGTCTTTTAGTTATGTTGACTGTTTCTTCTGCTGTGCAGAAGCTTTTTATCCTATGTCCCAATAGTTCATTTTTGCTTTTGTTTCCCTTGCCTTCATGGATGCATCTTGCAAGAAGTTGCTGTGGCCAAGTTCAAAAAGGGTGTTGCCTGTGTTCTCCTCTAGGATTTTGATGGATTCTTGTCTCACATTTAGATCTTTCATCCATGTTGAATGTATCTTTGTGTCTGGTGTCAGAGAATGGTCTAGTTTCATCCTTCTGCACGTGGCTGCCCAATTTTCCCAGCACCATTTATTGAAGGGACTGTCCTTTTTCCAGTGGATAGTCTTTCCTGCTTTGTTGAGTATTAGTTGACCATAGAGTTGAGGGTCCATTTCTGGATTCTCTATCCTGTTCCATTGATCTCTGTGTCTGTTTTTGTGCCAGTACCACACTGTCTTGGTGACCACAGTTTTGTAGTACAACCTGAAATCTGGCATTGTGACATGGATGGAACTGGAAGGTATTATGCTGAGTGAAGTAAGTCAATCAAAGAAGATAAAGAACAATCATTATATGGTTTCACTCATACGGGGAATATAAAAAATAGTGAAAGGGATTAACATGGAAAGGAGAGAAAAAGAGTGGGAAAAATTAGAGTGAGATAAACCATGAGAGACTCCTAACTCTGAGAAACAAACAAGGGGTAGTGGAAGGGGAGGTGGGCGGGCAGATGGGGTGACTGGGTGACGGGCACTGAGGGGGGCACTTGATGGGATGAGCACTGGGTGTTATACTATATGTTAGCAAATTGAACTCCAATAAAGAATATATATGTATGTTTTTACATATATATTTTTATTTTATTTATATATATATGATGATAAATGGGGTAAATTATTATTATCTAAATTTAAAAATTCAAATAACATCTTAAATAAAGAGATAAAATATGTTACAATAATAAAAATTTCAGGAATGAGAGTTGTTTGAGGTAATATTCAAGGGGAGGATAAAATCATTGATAAATTTGGGCTTCTTTTCCTTTATAGACTTATTTATTTGTTTTATGAGAGAGAGGGAGAAGGGAAGGAGCAGAGGAAGAGGGAGAGAGAAACTCAGGCAGCCTCCATGCTGAGCGCAGAGCCTGGGCTCAATGCCATGACCCATGAGATCATGACCTGATCCAAAACCAAGACTGGGATGCTTAAGTGACTGAGCCTCCAGGCATCTCAGTTTTGGACTTTTATAAACTAAATAAATTTATATAAATTATATACATTTGTCAGTATCTATTGAGAGAACAGAATTTGAGTGTATAATGTCCAAACTACAGAAGAAAATAAATAGCATGAGAAACATCTAAGGCAATCAGAAAGTAATCAAGAAAGCAGATAAAAAGATTTAAAATACAAAGCACAATATAAAATGGTAGCTACATTTAGTTACAATGGTAGCTAAATATCAATTGATATTTGATATATCAAATATATCAATTATATTAAATATATTATATTGAGGTTCTTGCTTTGCCTCTGATTTTATTCCTTACTCTTTTCTCTTAGAAATCTTTTAATGTAAAAGTAATACTCCTTTTATAACCTATTGCTTTTATTTATGCAAAGAGAAAAAAGAATGCTTATGGAATGGCTTTGATTTTACATCACTGTATTCTAGAAATGGTAGAAAATTGTAAAATTAAGGTAAAACATTTAAGCGAATGGAGATCTCTAGGAGATTCACAATTATTTCCTCCTAATGAAATGTAGTTTGCATTTTTGGCGACACTAGCTTCCCAATTTAAGAGGTGAATAAGATCCAAATTATTTTGGGCTATTTTAAAAATACTATTTACTATTATCATTGTGGTGAAGTACACATAAATAAAATAAAAAAAACATTCTGCAGAGAACTATTTAACAACATTTGGTGCATTCGTAATGTTGTGCAACAACTAACTCTATGTAGTTACTAAACATTTTCATTAACCCAAGGGGACAGTTTGTACCATTAAATTGTAACTCCCAATGTCTCATTCCTTCATTCCCGCAACCTTTGGCCATTTACTAATCTGTTCTCTGTCTATATGGATTGACCTACTCTGGATATTTAACAGGAAAGGAATCATACAATATATGTGACCTTTTGTATCTGACTTTTTCCACTATCAGAAAGGCCCATACCTGTTGTAGCATTAACAGAACTGTACTCCTTTTTATAGCTGAATGCTATTCTTTCGTATGTTATGTACAGTTTGTTTACTTAGTTGATGAATATTTAGGTTGTTTCAATTTTGGGTTATCCTGAACTCCTGTGAACATACATGTACATATATTTATTTGAGTACCTGCTTTCATTGCCTCGGTATATCCCTAGGAATAGAATGACTGGGTCATATAGTTACTGTAAGTTTAACTTATGGAGAAATCTCACCACATCCGTAATTTTCCTTTTTTAAAAAAAATTCTAGGGGGCCATTCTAGGGGGGTGTGAAGTGATACATATCTCATTGGGGTTTTGATTTGTATTTCCCTAAAAAATAATGAAGTTGAGCACCTATTCATGTTATGACACAATGTATATATTCTCTTTGAAGCAATGGGTTTTTAAGTCCTTCACCCGATTCTAGTTGAGTCGCTCTTTGTTCTTGATTTGTAGGTATTCTTTGTATGTCTTAGATATAAACCCTTACCAGATATATGATTTGCAAATATTTCTCCTATAAGGTATCTTTTCCATTTCTTGATAATGTTCTTTGGTACATCAAGGTTTTTAATTTTGATGTAATCCAGCCTATTTTTGTTGTTGTTCATGCTTTTGGTGTATATATAAGAATTCATTTGCAAATCCAAGTTAATAAAGATTTATCCCTACCTTTTGTTTCCTTTTTTAAAAAGAATTATTTATGTATTTTGGGAGAGACGGAGAGGAAGAGAAAGACAAGAGACAGTTGGGGGTGGGGACAGAGGGAGAGAGAGAGAATCTTGAGCACAAAGGCTGAACCAGGGCTCGATCTCAGAATCCTGAGATCATGACCTGAGCTGAGATCAAGAGTTGGATGCTTAACCAACGGAGGCCCCAGGAGTTTTCGTCTGGGAATGTTCAGGTTTAGCTGTTGAGTCCATTTAAATAAGTTTTGAGAAATATCATTGATACATTTTTAAAAAGTTAGTATATATATAAACCAATATATATTAAAAGCTCTAGCTTTTAAACCAGGGAAATGTCTCTTCCAACTTTGTTCTTTGCATTCAATATTGTGTTGGGTATTCAACGTCCTTCGCAGTTCCATATTAATACAAGTTTGTCTTTTCTACTTCTAAAAAGGGACATGTGGAAATTCTGATAGGGATTGCAAAGAATCTATAGATCACTTTGGGTAGCATTGCCATCTTATCAATATTAACTCTTCCAATCCATAAACAAAAGGTGTACTCCCATTTTTTAGCTCTTCTTTAATTTCTTTCATCAATGCTGTATTTTCCAGCATACAAGTCTTCAGACTGGGTACATTTATTCTTAGGTATTTTATTTTTTAGATGCTATTGTAACTGGATATTTTTCCTTAATATCCTTTCCAGGAAGTGCCTTGCTTGTGTGTAGAAAGATGACCGATTTTTGAGTGTTGATATTGAACTCTGCAGCTATAAAATTTTTTAGCTCTGATACTTATTTTGTGGCTTCTTCAAGATTTTCTATATATGGGATCATGCCATCTGTGTGTAGAGAGTTTAGCTTTTTCCTTTCCAATTTGATGTCTTCTTTTTATTCTTCTTACATCATTGCTCTGGCTAGTACTACCAGTAAATGTTGAATAGCAATGATGGAAGTGGACATCCTTGTTGTGTTGCTGATTTTAGAAAAAAGCTTTCAGTCCTTTATTATTATGTTAGCTGTTTTCATAAATGTTCTTTAGTATATTGAGAAAGTTCTCTTGTATTCCTAGTGTACTGAGTGTTTTTATCATGAAAATACTTTTTTTCAAATGATTATTCTTCATTAACTGAGGCGATCATATAGCTTTTTTTTACCCACCTTCTTTCTATTAATATAGTATATTACATTGATTGATTGTCTTATGTTGAATCACTCCTGCATTCTTGGATAAATCCCACTGAGTCATAGAGTATAATTTTTTAAATATGCTGTTGGACTCAGTTTGCTGGTATTTTATTGAGGATTTTTGAATCTATATTTATAGGGATATTGGTGTGTAGTTTTCTTTTCTTCTGATCTCTTAGTCTGATTTTAGTGTCAGGCAATACAGGGCTCAAAGGATAGTGAGTTAAGACATATTTTTTCCTCTTCTGGTTGGAAGAGTTTGAAAAAGATTGGCACTTACTCTACTTTAAATGTTTAGTAGAATTTGCCAGTGAAGCCAGCTGGGATGGACTTGTTGTTGTTGTTGTTGTTGTGAGGTTTTTGATAACAGATTTAATTTCTTTGCTTATTATAGGTTTTATTAGATTTTCTATTTCTTTCGAGTTGGTTTTGATAATTTACGTACTTCTAGGAATTTGTGAATTTAATCTGATACATGTATATATCAGATACACATACATATATATAAATACATATATCAGATTAAATACATACATTAATAATTAATTATATAATACAACAATATTGTGATTATAATAATTATAATATTAATTATATAATATATAATTATATAATATATAATATATATGTATAGTTAGTTGTTCACAGCACTTCTGTATAATCCTTTGTATATTTGTAGCATCAGTAGTAATGCCCTCATGTTCATTTATAATTTTATTTATATCTTTTTTTTTCTCTGTAAATATAACTAAATGTTTGTCAATTTTGTTGGTCTTTTCTGAAATCTAACTTTTGTTTTATTGAGCTATTATTTTTCTATTCTGTTTTATTTATGACCAACTAATCATTTTTATTTCATTTCTTCTGCTTAAGTTTTAGATAACTCTCCTTTTTCTAGTTCTTTAGGGTACACAATTAGTTTGTTGAATTCAGATCTTTCATTTTTTTCAATGAAAAAGGCATTAACTGGTATAAATTTCCTCTGAGTACCACTTTATCAATATCTCATAAATTCTGGTATGCTGTGCTTTTACTATCATTTATTTTTGAGTGTTTTCTAATTTTCCTGAGATTTTTTTCTCTGACCCATTGTTTACTTTTTTCCATATAGTTGTCAATTCCCCAATGCCCCTCATGTTAATGAGTTTTGGCTTCACTCCTTTATAACCTGAAAAGATACTTTGTATGACTTAAGTATTTTTAAATACATTGAAACTTGTTTTGTAGACTAACATATGGTCTCCTCTGGATAATGTTTGTACAGGAGAATAATGTATATTCTGCTGTTATTGGGTATGTTGTCCTTTAGGTCCAGTTGGTTATGATATTGTTTAAGTAGTTATTGCCCTACTAATCTTCTGTCTAGATATTCTGTCTATTATTGGAAGTAGGGTGTTGACGTCTTCAACTATTATTTTAGAACTGTCAGTTTCTTTTTTAAAAAATATTTTTTTAAATTAACTAATTTATTTATTTATTCATGAGAGACACAGAGAGAGAGAGAGAGAGAAAGAGGCAGAGACACAGGCAGAGGGAGAAGCAGGCTCGATGCAGGGAGCCGGACAGGGGACTCGATCCTGGTACGCCGGGGTCACACCCTGGGCTGAGGGCAGGCCCTCAACCCCTGAGCCACCCAGGGATCCCAAGAACCATCAGTTTCTTTCCTTCATTCTACTAATGTTCACTTCGGATGTTTGAGGGCTCTTTTGTTTGATATTTACGTATTTTTAATTGTGATGTGTTCTAGATGAATTAAACCTTTAATCAGTATATAATGTATTTTTTATCCATTGTAACAGGTTTTTTTTTTAAAGATTTATTTATTTATTCCAGAAATGGAAAGAGAGAGAGAGAGAGAGAGAGAGAGGAAGGACAAAGGGAGAGGGACAGAGAGAGTCCCAAACAGACCCCCCACCGAATGCAGAGCCCAATGTGGGGCTTGATTTCACAACCCTGAGATCATAACCTGACCCAAAATCAAGAGTCAGACATTTAACCAACTGAGCCACTTCAGTTAGTTAGGTCCCCTCTCTTGAAACAGTTTTTTTTTTTTTTTACTTAAAGTTTATTTTGTCTGATATTAGTATAAGCCACTCGGCTGTCTTTTATTTGCTATTTGTATGCAATATATTTCCCCATCATTTCACTTTTAACATCTTTGTGTCTTTGGGTCTACTGCCTCGCCTTCCACTTTCTGCTTGGACTAATCCTAGAGCTCATGAGTTGAAAGCATAAGATCTTCTCAAGTGTTTTTAGCCGTGTGTCCTGCCTTAGGTATGTGAATGGCCTTCTACATCCCCCTATATAGGGGGAATGTATAGATTTCCCAAATTTTCTTCACAGGTTTTTATTACTCAGTTGTACTGCTTCAACTGTAATCTTTTGCTCCAGACAGCTGCAGGTGGCTCATTTGTCTTATGATTTTTCCCCCCTTGAGTGAGTTCTGAGTTGGACCAAACAAAGACAAGTGCCTCACCCTGGTCTTTTAGGAAGCTCCCAGACAGAACAGACAGATAAACATAGTCTTTGTTAGTAAGCTAGTGGATCCCTGGGGGGCTCAGCGGTTTAACACCTGCCTTCGGCCCAGGGTGTGACCCCGGGGTCCTGGGATCAAGTCCCACGTCGGGCTCCCTGCATGGAGCCTGCTTCCCCCTCTGCCTGTGTCTCTGCCTCTCTCTCTCTCTCTCTCTCTCTCTCTCTGTGTCTCTAATGAATAAGTAAATAAAATCTTAAAAAAAAAAAAAAAAGCCAGATCTGCTCCTTCCGGAACTAGGAACCCGAAGTCCACATTAGGGGCAGGCTGCTGTCTTCAAGACTGTCACTGAGCTGGGAGGAGGATGGAGAAATAACAAATAGAAATATCACAAATTTTTCCTACTTTCTGTAACTTTTTTCTTGATTCAGAGTCACTATTTTTCAGAGTTCTGACAAAGTTAATTCTGACAGTTTTTGCATGATTGTTTTGGATGCTTCTGTGGAGGGATGGGCTCTTAAAGCAAACTACTTTGCCATTTTCAGTGACATCACATACAAGTTTAACCTCCTTAGGGCTAAACTGAGCATAGTAAAATACTGAATACAATGGACATAAATCCCTCTCTGCAGTCTTTCCATATCTGATTTAATTTTGTCTCTGGAATGGCCAGGAATTCAGGGGTCATTTAGTATTTCCTGTACTGGAAGTTAATAACACACCAAAAGCAAATTTATTCCTTTAAACATTTTTTTCCCTACAGCTTAAATATGGGAGATGCTTTTGATTTAATCAGAGATTTTTCACTTGTTATTCGATCCATCAGGTATAGTAAACATTTGGGCTAATATAAACAGCTAAACGTCATTAAGTACAAATAACAATGATAATAACTTAAACACTTATTTTTTTTTACAGGATT
Organism: Canis lupus baileyi; assembly: GCF_048164855.1. NCBI lineage: Eukaryota > Metazoa > Chordata > Mammalia > Carnivora > Canidae > Canis > Canis lupus. Next base: position 64,982,360 of record NC_132850.1, on the reverse strand, counting down.
TTACTAAGTGAATTATGTGATAGTGAAGATGATAATGTTATGTTGGCATTTAAACAACTAAGTGAAACATTCAAGACAAAACTTTGGGGAAAAAAAAGACATTGAGAATGTTAATCTTTATTGCTGTGATCCTGGAAAATAGAAATGGTGAAGAAATACCACCCTTTTGTGTTTCAGAAAATGGCCTACTATATAGAACCATTCTTTCTCATATGACTTAGATAAGACTTGCACATGACCCCTGTTTACCCGTAACAATCCTCAACACGCCCTTCAAATTCCTACTCTTTGTCTCATAAATGATTAATTGAACTATTCTCCCCTACTGACCAATCTGGACAAATTGTAGGCTAACTTGACTAAACTTTACTCAGGTTTCTCCTTTCCTTGGACTTTCATCCACCCTTTGGTTCCTGCTGAAAACTAACTGGAGGCGTCCCCAGATCAACTGTCCATTCTCAGTTCAATGACTGGCAACGTTAACCAGAGAGATCCCCACGTGGATTGTCCAGTCACACCACAAGTTCATCCCATTCCTCCACACTCGATTCTTTCCAGCCTTGTTTATTCATTCCCATAAATCAAACATCCTTTGCTGGTTGATTCTTGAGCCCCCTGCAAACCTCACGGTCAGAGCATCCTTTCTGTTGCAGTAGCCCTTCTTTCCCTATTGCAGCTCCTCTCTCCATTTATTGCAATAGTCTTTTTGAATAAAATCTCTCCCTATCTAAGTCCAGATTTGATTTTGATTTGACAACACTGTGCCATACCAAAGAAAAAGCATTACCTAGCTAAAGTATAAATTCCACAATGTCCTAAAGTGCTACACAAAAATGTCCTAACCAGGAAAATTTTAATTTAAATATCTAAATTATCAGTAGGAATTCTAACAATTTTGCTTGTTTTAAAACTCTTAGCTGAAAAAAATTGTAGGATAACTATGCTTAATATTTCAAACAATTACTACCTTTGACTGAAATGCTAATGAAATATTTTTTATTTTTATTATTTTTTTATTTTTTGAAATATTTTTTTAAAAGATAGAAGTCAAAGCCAATTTAAAATATGACATATACCTCAGCAGCAAGTTGAAATATTGTAAATGATTTCAGAAGTCTAATTATTCTGAAATATTTCATGTTGTGCCCATTCACTGTGTTCTAAATGTCCTGTATCATTTTTGCCTGTAAAGAAACAGGTTCTGAATATATTTTTCACTTCTGAGACTGATTGAGACAGATCTACAGGGAATGGGCTACAGGCTATTGAAAAAACATTCCATGTAGAATAGAGGACTCCTATCAACTTCACCAGTTCCTCTAGATTTATTGCATGTGTCCTCATTTTCCTTGGTTGACTTCATTAATTGCTGCTTCCTGGGATCTTGGGTTTTGTCTTTTCCCTTGCATATATTGGGAGCCCTCTGTTGTGGACTCACCTGTCCCTGTTTCTGCTTTCATTCTTGCCTAGTTTGTGGCATCAATCTAGATGGTCTCCCCAAACTGACCTTGTGAGTATTTTTCCCTTGCTGCTCCTAATTTACTGAATCTTCAGACATGCAAGGGGCCAGGCTTTCCTGATGGTACAAAGCACATAGTAACTTCCAAATGACTTTGATGTGGATGTTAAGAAGGAAAGACAAAAACAATAAGCAATGACTTTTATGACACTGCATGGGCAAATGTTGGGTTGGGTAGGTGTACGTATTTAAAAAATGGGCTAGAAATAAACTGCCTTTACCAGAATGGTTGTCAGATGTACTCACCCTCAACCCCCAACTCATGTATGCACTCCCACACAGACATAGACATCCATTTTCACATCTGGTTCTCTTACACATCTACGCCTGACAACCGTCTACCTGGCTGCATCTTGCAGTTTTATAGCTTCATTTTCTTTTAAATAAAGGCAGCTTTAGACGTTCACTGTAGCTTTATTGCATTTGTAAGAAAATCTTGAAAATTTCTCCAAGGGGGTTGGCTACACACCGTGTTTTCCCCATGCGTGCTAAGAACAGCTCTAAGTAGATTTTCTTGTAGGGAATTTATAATTCACATTTAAATAAAATATATTTGGGGACGCCTGGGTGGCTCAGCAGTTGAGAGTCTGCCTTTGGCCCAGGGCGTGATCCCGGGATCAGGGATCGAATCCCACATCGGGCTCCCTGCAGGGAGCCTGCTTCTCCCTCTGCCTATGTCTCTGCCTCTCTCTCTGTGTCTCTCATGAATAAATGAATAAAATCTTTAAAAATAAATAAATAAAATATATTTCAGTGAAATTTTTATTATTCCATTAGACACAATTCAGTAAATTTCTGATTTCGAAGATAAGTACAAATCCAGTCTCATGTACTTTTATCCATAGATTTTTCTTTGGCTTACAATGATTTTAAAGAGAAAAGAAAATATGATTCTATAGTTTTGCTATAATGTTTCTAATGATGCAAACTTATCGCAACTCTGTATTTTGACATGTTTCTGAAGAGGAGTGCAGTGTCCTTTGACTTAGTAGTCTTCAGCATCCCCAGCGCAGATGGCAAGCAGAGCTTTCTCATAATGCCCTGAAGCAAAATTCTGAAACAAACAAACAAAAACAATGTATTTGAAATAAAATATCTTAGTGTTTCTAAAAATGAAGCATGATTCTTCTGAACTGCTATGAGAAAGATCCATGGGCCATTAGCATTTCCAAAATTGTTGACCTTTCTCATCTAAAGATTTAGTATGTCCTGAGAACTATTTCGAGTGGAAGTTATTGAAAAATAATACCATGGTTATAGTCAATACAATAGGGTTCGTCTAAAGTTGATTGAACTCTAATATGTATTTATGAAAAGAATAACTCACAGTAGAATTAAATCTTCTCCTCAACTTTGAAAGAGGTGCCCTAATATTATTGCTATAAATCAGTTCAGAATCTGAAAGGCAAGTTGACAATATGCCTCCAAAGACTTCAAAATGTTGTACTCAGTAATGCAGTAGTTCTACTTCCAGAAATACAGCCTAAGAAAATGATCAATTATTGATGAACACAAAAACTTACACCAAAAAATATAGACATTTTGTATAATAGTGAAAAAGTAAAAAAAGCAATATTTAATAATGTGGGGTAGTTTATGTATTTTATAACAAACAGTGGAATACCATGATTCAATAAAAGTATTCCTTTATGTAGTAAAATATCAATATTTATATATTTTTAAAAAAGATAGCATCTAACATTTTGTTACTGATCTTGTGTGATGGAGAATAAGGGCAATTTTTATGATTCTTTTTACGGTCTTCTACAGTTTCTAAGTTTTTCCAAACAATAATAGTAATAAATAAATAAACGGAATTATAAAACCTGTGTTAAAAATCAACTATCATATTTAATGTTCTCTCACACAAAGTCATGTAATTATAATTCACTGTTTTAAATGTGGTCAAGTTACATTAATTATATGCAGACTTTGAGGTGACTGGTGAGTTGCGGTATCTATATTAGAATTATTTTATTCATTTAGAAAATGAGTTAGGACATGTATTTCTCAATGAGAAATATTCATTGCCACTAAAAGCTTAGGGTTTTGAAGGTAGGTGCAAGGAGGGTTTTATCAAAACAAAGAAATAAAATTTCTCTTAACTGCCACAATGCCTCCTTTTGGAAACCACTTTGGCTGTGCAAAGCCCTACAGGGTCTTTGGTGTGTGTGTGTGTGTGTGTGTGTGTGTGTGTGTGTTTCTGATCTTTTGGTCCTTAGGTTGTCAAGTTGCTTCTGGATCCCTCTTTTAATCAACTGAAAAGCTACTTTATGCCACTGAAAATGTCAGTGTAAAGCACTTTGAACAGGTAACAGCACTTAGCTCTCCGTGCGAAGAATAAGGTAAGATACAGTCTAAAGGTCCCTTGGTTCAGCGTTCTGCTGAATTTCATCCTGAAATTCTTTATGATCTTTTTGAATGAGAGGTGAAATATTTTAATTTTAGGTTGGGTGCCCCAAAGTACATAGGCGGTCCTTATATTCTAATAATTCTTTATTGGGTCTTATCAAAATGCAGACTAAAGGTTGGGCGAATCGGATGGCGAGGCTGACTGTGCTTCTGAATCGCCGCTGCTTGGCTGTCAGGGGCCGAAGGGACAGAGGAGAGGAGAGTGTTCCAGAGCACAGAGCGGCCAGGTTGGGTTTGTCCGGGTCACCGGTTGTGGGGTTTCCCGGCGGCCCTGCCCTCTGTGCCTCTGAGGGGGCAGCTGAGTGGACCGAAGAAGCCTCCTCCCGCTCTGTGCGGCCTTACAGCCAACCGTGCTCTTCCTGACACAGCTCATGCTTCGAACTGAAGTCCCAGAAGGCACAACCACGCCATGAGGCGATGGATATTCTACCTGAACCCATCAACGATTTTTGTGTAAAATACATCAAAGGGAAACACACTGCTGCTGAGGTGAAGGCATCGCCTCGTTTACCCGGGGAGGCCTTGAAGGCTGTGCCATGTGCCGACACGGACCATCCTGGCCAGAAGAGCTAACTTTTTAGATTCTCGCACGAAGTCATTTAAACAAAAGCTCTTATTTCAGTTTCAAAAAGGTTAAACTGTGGGTCACAAACAAATCACGTGCAGGAGGTTTACTTTGATGTCATGGAATAGGGATTTCCCGTATCTCTCTTTGTATCGTTTCCTGATGGTCATCAGGTCTATCTCACTTCTGGCGATTAGAATCCTGATTACAGTTTTATTATGGAAACCGAAGTCCTAAAAGAGACAGAAAAGGAGAGGAAAAAACATCAGAAAGCAGGGCCTTGAGGTCAGTCTACCTAAGGCAGAGCTGGCGCCCTCCTGCTCAGACCCTGCAGGGCCCCGAGGCCCGGGCCCGGGCCTTGCCCCGCACCTGGCCTGCGCCTGCGCCCGCGCCCTTGGTGCCCTGTGCTGGGTGTGTGCCCTGCCTCCTTCCCTCTAGGGATTCGTCTCGTGGAGGTGCAATTGACACGCTCTTACCTATTCGTACCTCCTAGTGGTTCAAGGTCTATGCGTTACCAAGGGGCCCCCAGACCGGGTGTTCACCAGGCAGCTTTGCACCGCGTCCTCCTGACAACATTGCTGCCGAGTCCCCGAGGCCGTGTTACATCGGCTCCATTTATTTCCTTGTAACTGGAAGTTTGGGCCTCCTGATCCCCCTCAGTGGCTCCGCCGTCCCCCACCCTCTCCCTCTGTGACCAGCAGCTTGTGTCCTGTGGCCATGGGTGTGTTTGTGTCTTCTTTAATCTACACGTAAATGAAATAGCAGAGTATTGGTCTTTTTCTGTCTGAATTATTTAATTTAGCCTCATACCCTCTAGGCCCACCCATGTCCCATGTTTTGCCAATGGCAATATCCTATTATTATTTTATGACTAAGTCATATTCCTGTGCATGTGCCTGCCTGCGTGTGACACGTTGCTTACTGACAGACACTTAGACTGTTTGCCGGCCACTGCGCCGAGCGCACGGATGCACACGCCTCTGCAAATCGGTGTTTTTGTTTTCTCTGAATGAACAGTCGGAAGTGGAATTGCTGGATTGTATGGCGGTTGTAGTTTTGGGTTTTTTCAGGGAACTCCATGCTTTGTTTCCACATTGGCTGCCCCAGGGTTCATTCGCACCAGTAGCCGATGAGGCCTCTCTCTGCCGCACAGCTCGGCCAACCAAGGCTTGTTCTTCTGTCTTTGCAGTGACGGCCAGGCTGGCAGGCATGAGGGCGTGAGGGCGTGAGGGCATGAGGGCGTGAGGGGATGGCTCCCTGCACTGGTGATGTGCTTTTCCCTGATGACCAGTGACGTTGGACATCTGCTCATGTGCCCGCTGGCCGCCGGGGAGTGGCCCTCGGAGGGACTCCAGAGCGGGGGTGGGTGGCGGCCCTGGGCCCTGGGCCTGTCTCTGCTCTCAAGGCGGACGGGGAGCTGAGGACGGGCGCTCTGACCGGTTTTCTGACCCTAGACAGACCTCGACTGTCTGTTGCCCATTGGTGGACGTTTTAAGGTCAATGAATGGATTTCCTCTACCTATAGTCCAGATGCTCTTTAAACTTCTGCTTCCTCACTGGCCAGGACGGTGCGTCTGGGCACGGGCCCCTCAGGGATGCTATTTCCGGGCTCACGGCCTTGATGCTGGGCCTCATCTTTTCACCCTGAAATAGGTCCTTCTACTTGTAGCCTAGCGACCTTCACACTGTCGCCTTCACGTCGTGATATAGCAGAAAAGTCCGATCATGTGCTCTTTCTAGATAAAAATTCTAGCCCAGGGAAGGAGGTGAGCTTAGAATTATGTTAGACGGACGTTGGTATGTCTGAGTGAGACAACAGTTACGTTTTTATTCTATGGTCTATTATTAAAAACTGTAAAAATAAAAATTCTGAGCATTCGAAATATTTTTGGATTTAAACTCAAGGACTGAAAAATACAAAAATCAATTTCTATATCCTAGCTCTGGGAAGAATATTACTTTACAAACGAAGTTCTGTTTGTCTTTCCAAAAGGAGTAATGGGGACATCCAGTGGCCAATGAGCATAATATAAATTTTTTTTTGAGCATTAGATTTTTGATGTCTAAACGTTCTGTGTATAGACCTCTAAGCCATATTTTCACAATTTGAGGTGATTAAATTAAGTGACTCACCCGAGTTCCCTTATTTAAGTTATATATCATTTACTTAGAGGGCACGAGAGAAAAATCTCTGTAGACTTTCTTTGGTTAGGGGTAGTGTAAACAGCTTTACCAATATTTTACATTTGAGGTCATCATATATCAAAAATTCAATTACCTGAATATACAATCTTCCTCTTTACCTCCAAACCAGTTGTGAGTACATGTATCTTCAATTTTGTATTGAAACACACACAGAAGGAATAGAATTTTTATTTATTATTGGAATAAGTACCCCTTAGCTTGGGCAAATTTGGCATCAGAGTAACTAACTACACTTACTTCCCCAGGATCATTTGCAAGTGAAACTTTTTTTTTTAATTTTTTTTCTTGCAAGTGAAACTTCTGTTTGTGGAGAAGGACACTGTTTAAATCATTCCATAGCACTGACCAATACATTACTTAAAAATTTTTAAAAATCAAGTCAATTTTTTCTGCTTGGAAACATATAGAATAAAGTAGAAGCAGAAGGCTGTGAGCATATGTGTTCTGAGGATACATAGGTTGGTTCTTGTACATAAATAAAAAATACTCTTTACAAGATACATGATAGAAATAGTCTCGACTATTATCGTATTATCCCAGCGTGCTAGCTACTTTTAATAAGTTGGTCTCTAAAAATTACTTTGAGGACAGGATGCTGATTACTAAAACTACCGTATTACTAATTTTTTAAAAAAAATAATTTTCACTGAGCTTTTGAGGCTATAATATGTGTATAATGATTTGTATCAGGATCTTTCTTTTTTCTAAAAATGTGTCATGCACATCATGGGTGAATTGTGCATTATCTCATGAATTTAAACCTCTTGGTTTTTAAAAAATAAATGCACCAAAGGAGGTGTGATTGGCAATCACACTAAACTATGAATAAGATTCTCATTTAATTATTAAAATAGATTTAGAATTTATTCTTGTCTAGCCATTTCTTTTTAAGGTTTTTTTTTTTTTTTTAAATAACACTTTAGGTTTAAAAATAACCAGTGCCATTATTTCATGTCTTTAAACTTCAGAAATGTAGCAATTTGTTACTAAGGGCTTATAATGTTTTGACATTTTCTGCTTGATACTATATGTTTTTTACTTGCATTAAGCTTGAAGTGGGGTCTTTGGCAAAATATAAAAGTATTTGGATTTGCCAGTTTCTTCATAGGCTGAGAAGAGCGAAAAGCTCCTGGGGGATACAGTCCCGAAGGAGCCATGCTTCTCAGGTAACTCATTCCAATGCAGAGAGAGAGCAGAGCATCATTCGTTTGGTGGGTCTCATTTAGTGTATGATACATTTTTTTTCACTTGAGCATATTTTGTTTGAAATGAAACAAACAAAAAATATTTAAATAATATTTAAATTTAAATTAATTTAAATTATATTTAAATAAAAATATTTAAATAATAAAAGTAAACCTAGTGCTTTGAGAAAATAGACATGATTTTCTGGAGAAGTTTTAAAAATATGTTGGTCATACTTACATGGATTGCACTATATAGTCTATAAGCAAAATAGGCCGGTTTGTCTCGAACACAGAGAACTAGGAAAAATCAGAGAAATCAAAGACAGTGAGAGTGACAATATATATTTCCTTCAGAATTTGGGAAACAATGAGAACACTTCTTTTTTTTTTTTCTGTTAAAATCTTGGAAGAGTGATACTTTTTGAGTTCTGTGTGGGACCCCTCACTGCACACTACAGTAAAATTTCACCATTTAGAATAGCGGTAAAACCATAACCCATAGAAAAATGTAAAGCAACAATATTATAATGACTCATTCAGGTTTTCATTGAGTCTATCTCTACCCCGTGGTGATCTGTTAGTTCCTTCACGTAGCCTACTACAGAAAAATGCGTCCTCTTTATCTGAAAATTAAATAAAACTTCAAAGAGACCCAGGTTATCACCACTATTATAGATTTTTATTATTGTGTGACAATATGCAAATGATTCATTTTCCCAAACATTATTTTTAATCCCTCGTAGACTTATGAGTAGATTTGAGGTCTCTCTCTCTCTCCCTCTCTCTCTCTTTCTTTAAAGGTTTATTTACTTACCTAAGAGAGAGAGAGAGTGAGAGGGGGAGGGAGAGAAAATTGGGGGAAGGGAGAGTGCAGGGCAAGGCTTGGAGGAGAACCTCAAGCCGACTGCCCACTGAATGTGGAGCCTGACATGGGTCATGACCACAGCTGAAACCAAGAGTCGGATCCTCAACCAGTTGAGTTACTCAGGTGCCCCAAATCTGAGGTCTCTTAAAGAAAACCTGGATGGGCCATAAGGAGCCTGGACCAGTGTTAGGATCCTGTCTTCTACTCAAAACCATTGTGGCATTAGAACCCCTCAGAGCCCGGTGAACTGTTGTTCTTGTTGGAGGTCAGTTGATGATTATTGCCATTCAATAGTGTTTATTTGAATAAGTAAACAAATTAATAAGTAAACGAATAACATATGTGAGGTTATAACTTTTGGCCAAAATAAAAATCAGCACAGTGGAGTTTTCTCTGTAGTTCAAATGATAATTTTAGGCTGTGAGACTACGCCTTCATCTTTTACTTTTTTTTTTTTTTTTTTTTTAATAACTGTGAGCTTCATAGTACTCTTGAGTCTCTGCTAGAATGTCGGCACCTCGAGGAGAAGTAGCTTTTGTTGCTGGTTTTGTGGTTTTACTGTTTCATCTGCAATGTCTAATTCAATGGCCGGAATAGTACGTAACTCAATACCTGTTTATTGAATAAGTGAATGAATCAGTTAAATTGTTTTCTGGTATTTCTCATGTCCGCTATCTCCTCTCACTCACGGCTTTGTTTGTGGTACAGTCTACAGTGGAAAAAGTTATCTTGAAATTCAGATGACACGAGTTCTAGTCATAACTTCGTTGCTCATTAGTTGATAGACTCTGAAGTAGTCAGTTAACCTCCTTGGACCTTGTTTGCTAAATGAGTTGTGATGTGATACGTGGTTATTAAACTATGTTGAGAATTAGCCAAAACAAATGTACTTTATTCCCAGGAAAACACATAAATACTCATATATCGTATACTATTTTAAGGATTTCATAGAACCCACCAAACCTTTTTATGGGAACCTAGCTTAAAACACCTTTACAAGCTAAGTTATAAAAACCCTGTTACCTACCCTCTCCAATGCCCATGTATGTTTGTGCCATTCTAGGAATGGAAAATCATAATATTTATAAGTGATTACTCTACGGGGATATTTCACAAAGACCTTTCACTTGTAGTTCCTACGATGTAGGCTGTCAAGTCCTAGCACAGCACAGGTACAGCATAGGTAATTTGAGAGAAGTTGTTATGGGTGACCTCCACTGTTTTCCTCTCTGTGGAAAGATATCTTTTCTTAGGAAAGAGACGGAGGCATGTCTGTCTCTCTCACAAGCCTGCAGAAATCACTACTGAGAAACGGCTTGGTAAATCTGTGTTTATGGTAGAACTTACCCCTAAAGGCAAAGTGCTAAAGATGATGGCAAAAAACTCTTCTTGGAGAAAAGGAAGCCGTGTTGCTAGCATTAATCTGCTCTTTAACAAGGGGTTGGAAGCCAGTACGTAGAACATGAATTTAAAGATGTGAGATCCCAGTTATCGGAGGGAGTATCTGAGAATTCAATGTCTCCCAGTAGGAAAGTTGAACCAGCTCTTAGGGGAGGGTATTAGTTTATTAAAGTTACAATTTGCCAGCTTAGTGCATTGTGTCAGTAGCTAATGTACTTCTCCTCTACAGAGTTAACATCCTCACTAAGTAAATTAATGGGAAAGTGACTCAATGAAGAACATACTCATGCATCTCTAATTCGGTCAGAGCTCATCAGCATTTATTGTGGAATAAAAGGCCTTCTGTACACCAAATAAATTATTACTTACCAATTGCAACTAGCAACTCTTGGAAGTATCCATCATAGCATTCATTGATGGCATCTACTATGTCTTGCCCAGAAATATTCTGAAATTCCTGGAAAACTTCAACAGATTGATGTAATTCAAAGGAGATTTTGTACATATTATAAACATATTAGTATAAAGATATTAAATATAAATTTAAAATATAAATATTGATTATATTGCTAGAAGTAGTGAAGGCAAATAAACTAGAGGGGTGCAGGCTGAGTTGGAGTAGGCTTTTACAGATTTTTTATACTATTTCATATATGCAGAAAAAAACAGTTTTTTTTAGCTAAAAGCAATAGAAAGGTATAAAAGTCAAACAACATACAAACTGATAAGAATGTATCTCTAAGACCAATATGGCAGCTTCATGTAAATCATGTCATTAATGATAATCTCCTTGATTTATAATGGACTAGCTAAGCCATGTTCACTCTATTTTCTTCACAAAAACATTTAACATACCCAGGAGAAAATAGCTAATTTATTTGAGTAAGTTCTCCACCAGAAACAGATGATTTAAAAGATCCAACATTTAAAGGTTATATAATTCAGTTATTGGAAAAAATAAAGTCAGAAGAAAATTGTATTCCTTAGTAGTGTCATTAGCTGAGGCATGTCTGTATACACATAATTCAAAGTTCCTTTGTCTGTGACATTTCCCTTTCTTGCCTTCCAGTTAACGACTTGCTTTTTATTATACAATCAGTTAAGTGGCTGAAGAGAAAGTTAATTAATGATTACCCAGCCAGAGTTGCTGATAGCTTTTGTTGCATAGGATCATCTGCAGCATGGTTTTGTGTTCCCCTGTCTTCTGCTGGCAGGCTTCCCACAGGACCTGAAACATCACAGAGCTGGCAAGTAGCACCCAAACACCCCAGACCATTTTAACACATTTTTTTCATAGTCATTTTGAGATCTGGTTCTAGTCACCATCGCATCCTGAGCAGCCATCGCAGGGTCTGTATATCCTTCCTCTCTGGTTCCCTGTAAAATAAGCACAGGTTTTCCTCTGTGAGTTTTCTCAATTAACCACCCACATAGGATTATTGGGACACAAATCTTTGAACCACCAAGTGCCTTGGTAAAGTCTGAGAAAATTCTGTCATTATTTGGAGTTCATCTACATTTGTTGAGTACAATATGAAATACAGGTCCTTTTTGAAAATGTGGGTTTTATCTTTTCTTTGCACCAGCGGTAATCTTTCAGAGATGTTGAAATATTTTTCTCTTCTGATTCTCTGTACAGTATCTTCTTCCCGTGGAACTGAGCACCCAAGGCCTGGCCGTGGGTAGTACAGATAGATTTAACATGGTCAGAGTGAAAACTCAGAGAGAATGCATGAGCTAATAATATTCAGTCTCTGACTTGTCAAGTAGGATATGTGCAACGATAAGATAATAACGAAATCCAGCTTTTGTGGAGTAAGAATGCTTTACAAATGTTTCAGGCCCACGCCCATGGAGAGATGTCCATTGCAACCCGGAGGCAGGAGGGCTAGCCAGAGCAGGAGACTCTGGTCTCCAAGGACTATGACAAGCGGGAGAAGAAGTTGGGAGAGGCATGTGATCACAGAGTTCACTTAACCCTTCCCTTGGGTCGAGATCTGGAGGGAAAGCTTTTCCTTTTCCTTTTTTCCTTTTTAACGACGCAGAGAGAACACGGAGAATGCAGTGGCTTCTGCTATCATCTTTTTGGACTCTGGAAATGGCTGAGTCCGAAAGAGCTGAAGAATCCCCTCCAGTGAGAGTGAGGATGAGGCTAAACCATCATAGACGGTTACTTGGCCCTGATCAAAATGAGACAGAAAAAGGAGCATAAATTAAGCAGCCGCGTGGTTTGGCAGCTGCTGGTGAGAAGTGCTTATGCCCTGGACGTCTCTCTCTCGTCAGCTACGTGTCCAGAGTTGTCCAGAACTACCTACCACCCCACAGCCAAGCTGAGCAAGATGCAGAAAATATCTTCATGATCGAGAGACTCTCTCTCACATAAAGAGATCTCCTAAACCACACGCGCATGGCTCTCCACCTCTCTCTTGTTATTTATTATTATTATTATTATTATTTATTATTATTTAACAATAACTTAGAAGTTGTGTATCACCTAGACTCGTCCACCTAAGGAGGAGTTGGTACAAACTTTTTTTGAAAGACACCGGATAGGTTTTTATGGAGCCTTTTAGTTTACAACATGAGGTAAAAGGGGAAAGCCAGTTCTCCCTACCCAATATTTTACACAGATGTAGTAAAATGTTTCAGATTTTAGGGAATTGTAATGGGTTACAAATCCTAAAAGTTGGGGATTGAGTAAAGAATATCCAACTTCTTGAATTTTCCAGTTGACTCTTCCCTCACAATAGTAACCAGCTCTAATTAGCTACATACGTTTCTTCAAGGCCATGTCTTAATATCCGGAGCGTTGCTATTCAATCAGTATCCACTAATTCCACTTCAAAAATGAGTTTTGTCTTTGGTGGAATTTTGGCATCAGGCTGTCCTTTGCATAGGCCCTGTCCCCTTCTATCTCCAGGTGAGCCTTTTCTCCCAGTAAATGCTTCATCCCATCCTCTGATGACTTTGCCTTTTCCAACCTGCAAACTTTGAGGTGTGGCATTTTTCTTCTCCTCTGAACTCTTGAATATTAGCATCAAAGCCAGTCCCATCCTATAGTGTTCCTCTAAACCAGCAGTGAACAACTTTGCCCTTTTTGGGAAGTTGGTTTTATATCTAAGAACAGATCTTATATGTTTTGGTGGAGCCTCATCCAGAGTCTCTTCAGACGTGGTTTCCTTGGATTTATCTTCATTAAGCTTCTCATTTTTCACTGCTTATAGCCACTTTATACTCATCCTTTCATTACCTTTTGAAATGCTTATTTTCAAAAAGATGGTCATAGGCTGTAACCAGATGGGTCTTGTTAGCTGTCTTGGTCACATTTTTAATGTTTCCTAATAACTTCTGTTCCACAAGAAACAAAGCTGAACCATGGTCCTGTGGAAACTTGATAAAATCCTTGTTGGGTAGCTGCTCGCTGTGTATCTGCTCACAGTCCAGACCCACTACGGAATATCAGGTGACTAAGAATGCACACATCAAATTCTTATTTTTAAAATCTGTGTATTTTTGTATACAAGTGTGCTTTCTACATAGATGGGCAACACTAGAAGACAACACTTAAATGTGAATGTCATTTCATTAAGTGGTAGAATTTTGGGAGTTATTTTCAAATTGCACAAGTCTTGAGGTGGAGGGAGCTTAGGGGTTGTATGGTTTGGCCCCTTATCTCGAAGATAAAAAATAAATGGGTTTACAGATACTAAGTGAATTTCTCAAGGTCTGATTGTTTTGAAAAAGATGATTTTTAAAAAAAAAATTTCAGTGCCATATCTGGCCTGAGATTTGGTTACTATACTCTTCCTTAGCCTAAAGAACTCATTTTCAGAGAATATCCTCTGGTCAGTGTCTTATGGTTTTAATTTACTCAAGTAACAAATGACAGAAAGCAATAAATATGCTATGTCTTCTATGAATATATGCCCTTTCTTTAATAACCAAGTTATTATGGTACTTCATAGTCTTTATCTGATTTGACTTATCAGTAGGATTTGTTTTTTGTTTTTTTTTTTAAAGATTTATTTATTTTATTTTTTTTAATTTATTTTTTATTGGTGTTCAATTTACTAACATACAGAATAACCCCCAGTGCCCGTCACCCATTCACTCCCACCCCCCGCCCTCCTCCCCTTCTACCACCCCCAGTTCGTTTCCCAGAGTTAGCAGTCTTTACGTTCTGTCTCCCTTTCTGATATTTCCCACACATGTCTTCTCCCTTCCCTTATATTCCCTTCCACTATTATTTATATTCCCCACATGAATGAGAACATATAATGTTTGTCCTTCTCCGACTGACTTACTTCACTCAGCATAATACCCTCCAGTTCCATCCACGTTGAAGCAAATGGTGGGTATTTGTCATTTCTAATAGCTGAGTGATATTCCATTGTATACATAAACCACATCTTCTTTATCCATTCATTCATCAGTAGGATTTGATGTGATGCTCACTCTTTCCTCCTGGCTATGCCTCCATCACTGGGGTTCCAGGATCCTACACTCTCATTCTCCTTTTTTCTACCCCCTGGGTTACTCCTTCCTAATCTTGTGTATTGGTCCCCCCTTTACTTTTCAATCTCTTAATACTGGAAAGTTATCGTGCTCAGTTTTTAGTCCTGTTCTTGTCTGCATCTACAATCCTTCCCTTATTAATCTTAGCTGCCCACGTGGCTTTACATTCTATGTCGTAATGATACCTGATTTTACATCCCTAGCTCAGATCTAACATCGGAATTTCTGGTACATATATTCCAATTGGCAGCCCAACGTCTTCACATGCAACACGTTCAAAATCTATCTCCAGGTCTCCCTTCAACTCAAAAACCTCCTATATCCATAACCCTCCAGATCTCAGTTTATATCAACTCCATCATTCCTATTGCTCAGACTAAAAAAGCTAATATTTTCCCCTTCTTTTTTACTTTACATCCTCTATCCAACTCCTCAGGAAATAATATGGATACTACCCTCAAAGTACATGCAGAATCTGGGCACCTCATCACTGCCAGAGCTCTCCTTCGGGTCCAGACTAACATCGTATCTGGACTTTGTTGCTGCTCTCGCATCCATGTTTTTTTCATCCAGGCTTGTTTCTAACCTGTCTCCCTACTTTCTTCCCTGACATTGCATCTAGTGTGAATATTTTAAAGCATAAAATCATATAATCATTTCTCTTCTCAAAATCCAGGAACGAGTCTCCTCTCCCCATTTTGTTCACAACAGAAATGAAAGTCCTTACAAGGCTGCAGATTTGACCTAATTCCCTCACCTGCTACTTTCCTGACATTACTCACCACTCCTACAACACGTTTCCGTGGCTTGCTCAGGTGGCACCAGCTGGCCTCTTTGCTGTTCTTCACAACCGTCAGCCATTCCCTTGCCTTGGGACTTTTCCTTAATTTTTCTCTTTGCCTGGAATGCCCTATCATTAATCATTCATTTGCTGACACATTCTTTCTAGATGTTTGTTCACATCTCCTCTTTTCAATGAGATTTACCCTGACTTCTGTAATATTGCAACCCACCCGCCATGCCCAGCCCAACAATTTCTATCCCCATGATCTTGCTCTCCATACTTTTAACTGCCTTCTAACATTCTGTATAATGAACCTGTTTATTAAATTTTTTCTTGAACTTTTCCTTCCCCCTTAGAATGTAAGCTTCTTAAAGATTGATGATGTCTTTGTCTCTTTTGTTCACTGATAATTTCCTATTGCATAGAATCATGCTTGGCACGTTGTAGGCACGTGACAAATGCTAATTGAGTCAGTACTAAAAGAATATAGGAAAGCTAAAGGAATAACTTTCAAATAACAGAATTCAAAGATCAGCTATATTTTGATAGCTTTGTAGTATAACTTGAAATCTGGAATTACGATATTTCCACTTTTGTTTTTCTTTTTCAAGGAGTGCTTTCACTATTTGGGATATTTTGTGGTTACATAAAAATTTTAGGATTATTTGTTCTAGTTTTATGAAAATGCTGTTGGTATTTTGGTAGGGATTGCATTGATTATGTAGATTGCTTTAGGTAGTATAGATACTATAGCAATATTCTTCCAATCCATAAACATGGAATGTCTTTCCATTTTTTCGTGTTGTGTTCAATTTTTTTCCAACAATGTTTGACATTTTCCAGAGTACAAGTCTTTCACTTCCATGGCTAAGTTTATTCCTAAGTATCTAATTTTTGGTGCATTTATAAATGTCATTGTTTTCTTGATTTTTCTTTCTCTTGCTTCATTATTAGTGTATAGAAATACAACAGATTTCTGCAGACCAATAAAACAGAATAGAAAGCCCAGAAATAAACCCACAATTATATGGTCAGTTAAACTTTGACAGAGCGGGAAAAAATATCCAATAGGAAAAAGACAGTCTCTTCAACAAATGGTATTGGGAAAACTGGACAGCTACATGCGAAAGAATGAAGCTGAACCACTTTCTTGCACCATAAAAAAATAAATTCTAAATGCATTAAGGACCTAAATGTGAGACCTGAAACCATAAAAATTCCAGAAGAGAGCACAGCAGTAATTTATCTGACATCGGCCATAATGACCTCCTTTTAGATGTGTCTCCTGAGGCAAGGGAACAAAAGCAAAAATAAATTATTGGGACTACATCAAACTAAAATACTTCTTTACAGTAAAGGAAACAACCAAGAAAACTAAAAGACAACCTACTGAAAGGGAGAAGATATTTCAAAATGACATATCCAATAAAGGGTTAGTATCTAACACATGTAAAGAACTTATACAACCAACATCAAAACCCCTAAATAATCCAATTAAAAAATGGGCAGAAGACCTGAACAGACAGTTTTCCAAAGAAGACATTCACATGACCAACAGATACATGAAAAGACGCTCAACATCACTCATCATGAGGGAAATGCAAATCAAAACCACAGTTAGATATCACTGCACACCTGTCAAAATGGCTAAAACCAAAAACTCTAGAAACAAGTGTTGGTGAGAGTGTGGAGAAAAAGGAACCCTTGTGTACTGTTGGTGGGCATGCAAACTGGAGCAGGCACTGTGAAAGAAAGAGAGCATAGTGGTTCCTCAAGAAATTAAAAATACAACTACCCTACAATCCACTAATTGCAGTAATGTGTATTTACCTAAAGAATACAAAAACACTAATATGACGGGATATATGCACCCCTATGTTTATTGAAGCATTATTTACAAGAGCCAAACTACGGAAGCAGCCCATCAATAGATGAATGGATAAAGAAGATACGGTCTATTTACACAATGGAACCTAGCTCAGCCATAAAAAGGAATGAGACCTTCCCATTTGCAACAAGGTGGTTAGAGCTACAGCGTATCACCCTAAGTGAAATAAGTCAGTCAGAGAAAGACAAGTATCGTATGATTTCACTCACATGTGGAATTTAAGAAACAAAAAAAAATGAACAAAGGGGGAAAAGAAAGAGACAAACCAACCAAAAAGCAGATTCTTAACTAAAATGAACAAATGAATGGTTACCAGAGGGGATGTGGGGGTGAGGGATGGGTGGGTAGGTGAAGGGGATTAAGAGTACACTTATCTTGGCGAGCACTGAATCAACATATGAAATTGTTGAATCACCATATTGCACAGCAGAAACTAATATAACACCGTATGTTAACTACACTGGAATTAAAATAAATAATGAAAAGATCAACTAGTAGATGTAAGAAGATTTTACAGATCATTGAATTGAAATTTTCTTGGTGATTTCCAATCACACTGCATAGCTAAGTAAATGCCTACTCTTTCAAAGTTTGTGAGAAATATTTAAGAATTTTCTGCAGTTCTGATTATCTGAAATATTTTTTGGAACGTTAGATTTTTGACATTAAACTTGACATGGTGCTTATCCATTTACTTCCTTTTGCAGTTAATTACCAAAGGCACTTCTAAGCAGACTGGTAGATTAAAAACAAATATATACGTGAATAAGTAAGTTTGTGATTTAGCTTTTTCCACCAAGGCAAAGTCAAGCTGGTTTTGTCATGTAAAAATCCTACAACAGCAGCATGGTGTGTGTAGCTGATGTAAATGCCAGAGAAATGACATAAATGAGTACAGAATTTGAGGTAGGGGCAAAATAAAATTGTGGAAAGGAGAAACTAAGGGAATGAAAACCTGGCTGAAAATATTTGAAACAGGTAAGTGGACTAGAGATGATCACTGAAATCTGATGGCAATGGCATCCCCAGAGGTCTCATTGTACAAGTTTGAGAAACGATTGTAAGGAAAATCCTAAGAGCTGAGATGAAATGGAAACACTTATCATCTCCAGTGTGATTTGCACATACTCATTGATTAATCTCCAAATGAATAATTTTGTATTATTTGACAGATAATTAGATCTCCTGTATATCTAGTTTTTTTTTTTATATCTAATTTAATAAAAGCATGCATGAAGTGTGGTAAGCCCATTTAATGACTGGCATGCAGTTTTCAAGAAGAAGGTGTTCTGGCTGAGTTGTTTCCTTATTCAAAATACCCTTTTTTGAAAATACTTTAAAGGTCAAGTAAAAAATCTTCTCTCCCAGGAAATATGACAATAATTTCCAACATTTTCCATTTCATGAAGATCTTAAGGCTCCTATGCTCCAATCCTCTCAATCTCTATTAATTCCACAAAAGAGGTGAGCCTGATTTCCATGATGTTAAAAAGATGAAAGCCACAGATTGTTGGTACTTTGATTCTGAAAATCAAATAAAATGCAGAGGCAAGTAGTAGATGTAATTACAATAATTGAATAATTTTAGAATATTTGTATTGGGAGGGAATTGAGAGAGGAATGAGTTCACATTCCTTAATTTATAAAGCAAATCCCTCTAATCTGAATCTCAAGAAGGTAAAATAATAAATATAAGGACATACAACTGACTTAAATACAGCTAAGAGGAAAAGATATATAGATATATACCTTGTTTTACACAAAGTCTATCTATTATCTATCTATGTACCTATCATCTACCATTTATATATATACAAAGAGAAAAGGAGATTGAGAAAGCGAAAGACAGACCAACAGAGAGAGAGACACGCACACGCACACGAGAGTCAGAAGGAGCTGGACAGAGAGAGAAATGATCCCAACTATAGGGTGGAAGAGATTTGTTCACGCTGAAGTAGCCCTCAGTTATCTGGTTGGAAGTTATCAGTCTAAATTGCACAACCTTTGGGAATAAATTCCATTTCCTTTTTGTAAAATGTCTAGATCGATTCTCTCTGAAGTGGTGTACACCACAGGTAGTGGTCAGGAGAAGGGATAAGGTTTTTCGGTTCCCTAATTCACTGTTTATTTTTTCCGAACCAAATTTACTAATTGAAATGCTAGGTCAGAAGCTCCAAACTGAAGAGCCACTGATGTAGAAGTCGGGAGTCAGTGGGAACTCTTCAAAACATTAAAACCTCTAAGAGAAATTATACATTTAATTATATATATGATCATTTATACATAAACAGTATGAATTATCATGAGACTCCTGATCTTCAAAAAGACTATTATTAAAGGAGATTATCCTAAGATACCTCCTCTTACTTTAATTTCTATTGTAATTTAAGGAATTTTTGTAATATTGTAATTTTAAGGAATTTAAACTGTGTATTATTTTATACTTGTGTTTTTTAGATTTTAAAAGAAATATACTGTGAAACCTTATAAGTATTTAGTCTTTAAGTAAACTATTTTTGTTTATTCATTTTTTAAAGATTTTATTTACTTATTTGAGGGAAAGACAAAGATAGTGACAGAGATGGTGGGAGAGAGCACGAGTCCCCACTGGGCAGGGAGCCTGACGCGGGCTCCGTCCCAGGACCTGGGATCGTGGCCTGAGCCAGAGGCCTTTGCTTAACTGACTAAGCCACCCCAGCACCCCTTTAGGTAAACTTTATTAATTTTCCTTGGCATCTTATAAAATCTAGGTCTCTTCACCCTCATTTCTTAATATTCTCTATTGGAAGGAAACATTTACTCGCTGAAGTAAACTACACTGAAAAGCTATTTCAAAGTTAAACACACACACGCAATTTAATGTTCCAACTCTAGAAATTAAAAGTAAGAAGTAACACTTTATACTGTAAAGTCATGATCCAAATTAGGAAAAACCCCATGATGACATAAATTACTTGTGCTGTTTTAAAATACGTACGTCTCTATAGATAATATCACTATATATACAAATACACACACATATACACTTTATCAATAATAAAGTATTATTGTTTAATTTCAGGGAAAAGGAACTGCAATTACAAATAAGATTGATTGGGATGCCCAGGTGGCTCAGAGGTTTGGCGCCTGCCTTTGGCCCAGGGCGTGATCCTCAAGTCCCAGAATCGAGTCCTGCGTCAGGCTCCCTGCGTGGAGCCTGCTTCTCCCTCTGCCTGTGTCTCTGCCTCTCTCTCCCTCTATGTCTATCATAAATAAATAAATAAATAAATAAATAAATAAATAAATAAATTTTTAAAAATAAATAACTTAAAGAAAACAAACAAATAAGATCGATTGCCTGATTACATTGAGAAAACATGGGTCACTGGTGTTTCCTGCCATTTTCTGTCATGCTTAATTTTCAAACCTGTGTGTTGTTGGCTTTTTTTTTCCCCTGCACTAGAAGAATCTTTGCTTTGAAAGATCCACTGCAATCCTGATTCTTAGATGTCAGTACTTTTAAGTGGTGTTTAGCTCAACCATTTAAGAAGTACAGAGATTTTGAGAGGTTATTTGCATATTGGTCATTGACGTTTTACCAAACAGAAGTAGAACTGGAATGGAGTCAAATGGGGTTGGAGGAAGGAGAAATTAGATTTAAACAATGGGGTGATAGTGTACTTAGGTCTGTTTTCATATTGTAGATGTGTAATGGGAATCCTTCCGAGCCTTGGTTTCCTTGTCTCTGCAAGGAGGGGATATGGCCGCTGGGTTCCAGGGAAAGCTGATTCTGAGACGTAGATGAGCACTCGACTTGTTTATTATGGAGTGTGCTTGGGAGAAACACTTAGGGAAGAGAAAGGAGGGAAGCAGGATTTGGGAACAAAATCTCTGATAGAAGTCTAAGAGAATGCAAGATTATCTAATAAAATACATTTCATTTCCTAGAAGAGAACGTATATTTTTCACCAATAAATTGAAATACATTTCTATTTGGATATTAAGAAAATAAAAACTTGTTTGATATTAGGCTGCAACTCATGGATTTACAGTGGGACTGCTGGTTTCCTTTATTAGAGGCAACGCCTAGGCTAATATGAATTTCTGACTGGAAAACTGTGGTTTTATTATTATAATCTATTTATTTCAAAATATTTTATTTATTTATTTGAGAAAGAGAGAGCATGAGCAAGCGAGAGAGAGGGCAGGAGAGAGAGAGAGCACAATCGGGGAGGTGGAGGGGCAGAGGGAGAGGGAGAAGCAGACGCCTCGCTGAGCAGGATGTAGGGCTCCATCGCCAGACCCTGGGTCATGACCTGAGCCAAAGGCAGACACTTCAATGACTGAGACCCGGGTGCCCCAAGGGAAATAGTTGTCTTAAGTTATATTTTGTAGCATCATTAGTTACAATTTTTAAAAAAAAATATTATGACCTTTTTATTTTTTTATTTTTATTTTTTTATATTTATTTATTTATTTATTTATTTATTTGACCTTTTTAAATTGAGAGAATGTGTGGTGTTTTTTTTTTTTTTTTTAATTTTCGTTTAATTTCCAGTTAGTTAACATAGAGTCTAATATTGGGTTTAGATACGTAACACAATGATCCGACACTTCCGTGAGACATTGGGTACCCATCAAAAAGACTCTGGGCCATGACCCAAGTGGACGGCAGACACTTGCTATACTTAGCCACCCTGCTTTTCAATTAATTTAATTTAATATTTAATCTAATCTAATCTAATTTAACAAACTTTTTAATTTATTTGAAAAGCCAGTGGATTTGCTTAGTACTATACCACCTTTTTAAAGTGAACAATTTGAAAAAAATCCAATAAGTCCAAATTACCAATCTCTCGTAAACCTAGTGCAGTTAATACTTGGTTTCCTCAGCAATGATTTCCTTAGGAATGTTTATTCCTAATTCAAAACTGGCAATAACTTGGGCACACGCACCCCTACCACACAAAGAGGATAAAAGAGAATTAAAATCTGTGTTGTCTGGCAATGAATGGAGAGTTAGTGTTGCAATCTAATATAATTATTCTTTAATTCAATCATACAAAATAATGTGTGAAGTACAACATGAAATTTTTAATCACAAGAAACACATATTAAGAGAACCCATGCCACCTGTTTGGACATGTTAATACACCCGGGATGAAGAAGGCAGGAAAATAACATTATAAGAAAAGAAGGAAAATAAAGTAGTCATGTAAATTCGCGCATTGCCTTTGCTATCCTAGAGGAAATATTCACGTTCTCACTTTATGTTTCTAGACAAGGTAGAAACCATTCTTAATTTCATATTTCTTGTGTGTAGTAAGAGAATATTTTAACATCGGAAAAGTCTTACAAACTTTGTTGTTTAAAAAGCAAAGTTTTGCGGAATTAAAAAAAAATGTAGACATCTCTGTAAGGTAAATATTTGAATTTGTGATTTTAGGGAAAAAAAATCAGCATAGGGCTGTGGGTCTATTTTCCCGAGTAGCTGGGGAATTTGCTGTATTTTTTCCTCAACTGGATGCTTCCTTGCTTCCTTTTATTCTTTAATCTAGTTGGAACTAAGAATTCTGATTGCTCTCCCTGCTGGAAGATGGCCGGTGAGACAATCTGAGTAATAAAAGAGGGAATTTGTTAATAATTTTTTCTTGCCTAAATACACGTCCCTTGCCTCCTGCTGCATCTTCTCACTGTTTCTTGTCTCACTTCACCTTACATCTGATTGATCTGATCAATTTGAAGTCAAAGAGAATGGAATTAAGAAATTAAAGATGATAATAAGGGGAAATTAGCTTTTATTCTTCATAAGTAAGACTCTCGTAAGTCACAAACGGGGCTTTCAGTGGATGTTTCTATTTGTTTGTGGTAAATGATCATGACACGTGCAACTTAATTTTTTGCTGCTTACACAGATATGATAATGGATAAAATCTCCCGATTTTATCGTCTTGCATGCTGCCAAAGAATGCCCCTGTGACTCTCTACTGCTTACGGACAACTTGTCAACCCGCATCTCAGCCAGAAATTCCATCCGACAAATCTGCCCCATTCGGCGGGTGGGCGGGCGGGCGGGCGGGCGGGCGTCCTGCGAGCCAGCCAGCATGCCCACGCAGGACCTTTCCATCCACCCTGCACCGCCTTCACTCGTCCTCTCCGGGGGTGCAGGCAGCACTCAGTTTCCAGAACCCTGGCACAGACCCATTTTGTAGGAAGCCTGTGATTTCAGCAAGCACTGAACATTATCCTCCCAGAGTTTTTAATGAATTTGTTCTTTGCAGCATTTATTTCCGAAAAGTCCGACTTGCTTTCCACATACCCTGCACGCAACCTTGTTCTAAGACTCTACCGTTGAATAGGGGGACATCATTCTCATGACTGGGAAGCTGAGCTACTGGGAGAGGTGGCTGTGTAAACACATCCCACATTATATGATAAAATAGAATAGAAATACCCAAGGCTGGCTCAGAAGAGAGCAGCTCCTAGGAGTAGCATGGGGCTTTGAAGAGGGGGTTCAATCAGAGGCCCGATGAGAACTCCTAACTCCCGTACTAGCTCTCACACTAGCATTTTTTTAAAAAATGATTTTATTTATTTATTCATGAGAGACCCAGAGAGAGAGGCAGAGACACAGGCAGAGGGAGAAGCAGGCTCCGTGCAGGGAGCCCGACGTGGGACTCGAACCCGGGACCCCGGGGTCAGGCCCTGAGCCAAAAGTAGACAATCGCTGAGCCCCTGCAGGTGCCGCTCATACTAGCATTTTTGAAATGTGCTTGTTGGAACAACTCAGCTATCAATCAACCAAGTACAGGTGAATGTTGGGCTGATGCATTTTTTTGCACATGCGTAGTTCATCGAGGCCAAAGACAAAGCAGAAGAAATAAAAGATTAAACTGGGGTTGGTTTTTGTTCATCTCATAAGAATTATTCATGATAGGATTCATCACATAAAAATTTACATATATCCAGATTAAAATTGTGTATTATACACATCATAGCATATAGTATGGTGAACACCATCATTCTGCAGGTAAGATTAGAAGTAAGGCCGAGAATCGTTCACACCGCGATCTTTTAAAGATCATTTTAAACAGTGACGCGATAAGGATGTGCCAAAAATCGAAGCATAGGTAAAAATGGAAAGAAATTTACCCTTTAAAGTATTTTTTTAAATAAAGTGCCTTTAAGAAATCACGCAGGACATTTTATTTGCTGGTCTGTGTATATATTGCTCTCCTCCGGGAAATTCTCTGCTTTGGCCCCAGTAGTCATCCTCCTGGATTCCCTCCTTACTGTCCCAGGTGTCTTCATCTTCCCTCCTCTGTTGCTCCCCGGCCTGCTTCGGTTGTGGCTTTCAAGTCTCGTCTGTATATTGACAGCTGGTCTCCGGACCTGTTTCATCTTCTTTGAGGACAACCAGCTGGCTTCTGGGCTACCCCCCCCGGGAGCAGGGGAGTCACCTCGTGGAGGTCTGGCCGGCGGAGCGTGAGGGGAAGTGGCAGGCATCCCAGCGAGGCCACCCCAAGTTCCCGGGCGGCCTCAGCACCTGTGCGCCTGCAGGGCTTAGGAGGAGCGGGCGGGGGGGGGGGGACCGACGGGCCAGCAGGTGGAAAGGGCCGGTCTCTGCAGCACTAGCAGGGGGGCCGCAGCCGGGCCGCGACACCTGTTCGGGCCACCTGGGAGCCTACCGAGCGGCAGCTACTTCGCGCTGCTGGGGAGCTGCGAGCAAGGGGCTGGCCAGGTGAATAGGTGCTGCCCTGCAAGCAGGAAGAGGGGAGAGTAGAGAGGTCTGGGCGTGTGGCGGCGAAGGGGCCCCCGGGGACCCCAGCATGTGAGCTGGGGCTGAGGAAGGGCCGAGAGGCCGGCGCCCCCAGACAGCCCTGCAGCGGGCGGCCGGCCAAGTTCATTCATTATGTGAGGACGTTCAAGGGACTGGCCCTCGGTTGTGGAGAAGACAGGTGTGGTCGGGGGCGGGAGGGTGCAGAGGGCACCCCAGGAGAGATGCTGGGCCGCGGCGAGGTCTAGGCAGCGTTCCCTGGGAGCAGTGGCTTTAGGGTCCTTCTGAATGTCTTGGAGGCCACACTGGACACAAGGGGCTCCTCGGGCCGCTCGGGTCGCCAGGTTGGCTGCGGGGGGTGCAGGCCCCGGGCGTAGCTCCACGGGCCAAGGGAGGGCACCTCGGAGCCGGCAGCTGGGCCCACACGTGTTCAGGTTAACAAAGACATAGGCAGCGACTGATGGAGGCCCTTGGTACCGGAGGGCTCAGCACAGAGGGACAAAGGACCTTGGCGGGCGGCCCGGTTCCGTCCAGTGATGACTCCCCACCTGAGCATGTGGGGCCCTGGGCCCCGGCGGCCCAGGGGCGGCCTCACCCGGTCTCCTCCTTCTCGGTCTTCCTCTACCTTCCCAGGTGTGGCCCGTCCCCCCGTACTCCCCAGGAGGCTCCCATCCATTCTTTTTTCTTTAAAGGCGGTGAAGTCTCCTCTGAGCTCCGCGTTCCCACCCCCACAGTCCATCCACCCAGGGTTCTTAGGGAGATGTTACGCCAACTACCAACGGCTCGGCTATGTTCTTGACATAAAGAGAAAAGTTTTGGGGATTCAGAAATGCTTGTTTCATCAAACACACACACGCACGCACACTCCTACAACGTGAAACCAAACCAAAACACTGGTCCTTAAGACATTTTTGCCAGCTATGGACTTCCACGTTTTCTTTTGAGAGTGAAGAGCTGAACACGGATTCCCTCTACATCCCTGACTGCGTTTGCTGAACTGGATGACAGGAATATCCAAGAATATGCGTCCGACAAAGGCTGATTATATCTAAAACACATTATCATGCAATGCTAATGTTTGGGATGTTTTCAAGAAATACTAGTTGAAATACAATAATTACGTCCCGTGTAGTCAGTACAGAAAGATAAAATAAGGGTCGAATTTTAATTATTTTAATTTGAAGCCGTAGGGTTCTTTTGTGGGAACGTGTAGTACCACAGAATTTTCAAAGGTAACGCTGAAGATCGTATGCTGGCCCTTGGGAGTCTATAGGATTCAATTCAGATTCTGCATTTCTGCTTATTACCTCTTTAGACAGAGAGCAAACGCCTAATAGTTTTTGATTCTGTTTTTTTTTTTTAAGATTTTTTTTTTTATTTATTAGAGAGAGAGAAAGAGCAATAGCAGAGGGAAGGGTAGAAGGAGAGGGAGGAGCACACCCTCTGCTGAGCAGGGAGCCTGATGTGGGGCTCGATCCCAGGACCCCGGGATTATGACCTGAGCCGAAGGCAGATGCTTAACCATCTGAACCACTCAAGTGCCCCGATTCTTGTCTTTTTAATTCCAAAAATGCTTACAAGAATATTTATATTACAGTACTTTGTAGGTTTAAAGTGAGAAACGCACTTCTCCCCTCCCAGGGCACTAGGCCATACTCGGACCTCAGAAGCTAGTACGCACCAAACCTGTTTAGTAGTCTTAAAAAAATAGAATTAGAATTCTAATTTCTAATCTTTTAAAAATAATTTAACCTTTTAACACCCTCATAATATGTCATTACTCGTGTATATGTCTATAATTATAATCATCATATATATAGTAGATTTTTTTTTAAGAATAGAAATGGCGTATTATTTATATTTGTTTGTTTCTATATCCAATCCAAGCTTCTATTATAGCGCTCTGAGTTTGGATGGTATCCAGTAAAAGTCATTATACTGGATTTACTGTTAAACTAGAGTTTTCTGTCCTATTTTTTGAAAATGAAACGTATATTTTTTACTAGTGCAAAAAGGTGTGAAATTTTGAATTTCGTACCTGGACCAGGTTCATGAGAGTATCTCTGAAGTGTCCTGAGGTCTCTGAGTAAATGTCTTCTTGAAGATTGCTGCCGTATTCTAGGAAGAAATAACCGTCCATGTTAAAGGTATGATTTATTATAGAACCACATGTCAACATACTTTTTTTAAATTTATTTTTTATTTTTATTTATTTTATTTATTTTTTTTCATTTTTTTCATTTTTTTTTAATTTTTTCAACATACTTTGAATCAGTTAATGTCATTGTCCCAGTTGTGAGTGGAAAGTACAGGAAATACAATCAATCTATTGACACTTCTTTGTCGTTTACTGCCTCCTCCTCGGATAAAGCCAATCTTCTAAAGAATCCACCAAAGAAATGTGACACCTAACTAACATAGGCACAAGTCTGTTTTCTTAAAAAAAAAAAAAAAAAAAAAGAACCTATTATTTTTATTCCAAAATTGAAAAACAACGTCGAGAGTCGTTTAACATTCTCTAATTCTCAAAGTCTGGAATTCTGCATCCTCTTTCCATAGACCCAGCCCGTAACTTGTCCCAAGTGCTTTGTCTCCTTTTCATATTTTAGGTGAAGGTTCTTACTTCCTTCCCTTTGGGAATTTCCTCTTGTTCTCGTTCGATGCCACGAGCTGACTGTCTAGATTAGTATCTTGACATTCAGTGAGAGGTAATACCTGATGCAATGCAGCTTGAGGTATTAGGCTTTTTTTGGAAAGTAAAACTAGTCAACTTTATTACTTTTACGATGCGTAAAAATATGATTTTGAGATAGATCCCAGGGATTATGAGATGTATGTACGGTGCAGTAGTTACCCACATTTGTCGAATTTGCGAAGAGGTCATTGATCGCCCTTTGCTTTAGTCTCTACCCGGTCTCTCCTGGGTGAGAGATAAATGCTCCTGAGCCACAGCGCTGTGCACCTGCCTGTATTAACGTAAGCACTTAGCTTGTAGTAAGTTGTACGTATTTTCTTTTTTTTTCTTTTTCTCTAAATTTTTTTAAAATTTTTATTTATTTATGATAGTCACACGCACACAGAGAGAGAGGCAGAGACACAGGCAGAGGGAGAAGCAGGCTCCATGCACCGGGAGCCCGACGTGGGATTCGATCCTGGGTCTCCAGGATTGCGCCCTGGGCCAAAGGCAGGCGCTAAACCGCGGCGCCACCCAGGGATCCCTGTTGTACGTATTTTCTTGGAAACTTTTCTTAACTTGACTGTCTAGAGAATCGTTTCATTTTTGGCGCCTAATCATCAAGTTTACTTAAGTGGGTTTAATTGGTCTTGAGTGAGAATAAATATTTCAAATATAAGGGTATCTTAGAAGAAAGAAACAAAAAAAAAAGTTTAAACTGGAATATTCTGTGCATTTGAAGAATCTAAAGTTTATATGTGTGTAAAGCATAGGCACGTATGTGCATTTCCTTACGCAGATAGTAGGCTTCTCGCATCTGGAAAATTTCTCCATTTGTTCTTGAAGCTAAAATATCAATGAGGCAGTTTTCTTCAGTGCCTGCTCCCTGAAAGACAGAGAAAGGGAGAAATAGAAAGGCATTTGTATTGGGAATAATAGTGCATCTCCTATAATAAAGATAAAGATAATAAAGATTTACAACATTCCTGGTATTCTGAGAGGGCGGAGGAGAAAGAAAGCGTGTTTGGGACGAGGATGGGCTCGGTTCAGTTCTGGCTCTGCTGTGTACTAGTCACTTGCCCCTGAGAAGATACTATTTTCTGAATCCCTGTTCCTTCATTTAGAACAAAACAACACGGACATTTCTATATAATGTGGAAAAAAGATGTTTGAGCTCATGACACTGATTTTGTTTTTTTTCCTACTAGAATATCAGTTCTTTGCAAAGCTGAAATTAGAATTTCGGTCTCTGAGTTTCCTAAAGACGATTCAAGGCCCGGTCTCTGCCTCTCCCTAAATGTGGAGTTTTGTACCAATTGTCTAAGGTTTGGACTGGGTACTTTCTCGGGTCTCTAACAGCTGTACACGTACGTTTTTCTATTACAGTGATTGCAAAGACCGCACATCTTCTGGAAAGTCTCAGAAATCCTTACCATTCAACGTGACCCTAATAAACGATAACCCTTTATCTAAACAGTAACCTGAGACTTCCTTCTTCTAGTTTGTAGGCACATCATTTTGCAAGAGGTAGGAATTGCCACATTAAAAAAAAAAAGCGATTGGTTTAAGTACATATGAATTTTATACAATGGTTATTCTCATCTGCAAAAATGATGGCCAAAATCCAAGTTCCCTTAGTGTCCCCTCCCGCTCCCTCTTTCCTGCCCCACATCACTCCCAGATCGAGTAACTTGATCACTGGCAGGCATCATATTGGAACGATTGCAACAATTCTGCAGGTGTTTAATATCTGTGTTTGGAAAGACATAAAAAGCCTTTCACACCCCATCCCTGGCCCAGAAAGTCTCTAACAAATCTGTAGTCAATTTATTTCGTGGGCGTGACTTCACTGTAAGGAAGAATTATTTTGGTTCTTCAGAAGTAAGATTTTTATACATTGGAGCAACAGTTTTTGTAAAAGAGTAACTTAAGGTCACAGAAATAAATAAAGATGTCTATATTTTATCTCTGACTCAGTATCCTACCTCCACGTAGTGAGTCCGATACTCAACAAAAATCTAAAGAGGTTCACACAACGTAGAACATTTTTGCTTAATATATGAATACACACTAGGGAGGGACAGAGATGAACAGCCCCGGAAGCTTACTTCGTTCTTCCTTGTGGTTCAGCACGGAGTTGGGTCAGTGGGTCCGCGTGTGCACAGCAAACGAACAGACTGGTCCCAGCCACTGGGGCCTCGGGGTCCCTCTTCCTAACAGGGTCACTTGTCCTGAGCACAGCATGGGCATCGCTCTAATTTTGCTCAGATATCCCCTCCTCTAAACCTGATCACGTAGAGCAACATCCCAGGCAGTTCCCGCTCTATTGAAATATTGACTCGCGCTTCCTCCAGGCGTGTTTTCCTGTCAAACCATTACCTTCATGGCATGCCAGAGTTCATGGGCATCGTAAGATGGCGGCGGGTACATGAGGCCAACCATGACGTCTTTGAAGTGATCTGAGAGCTTCTCCCGCAGGTCCCCAATTAAGTCCTATGGATGGAGGAGCAAAGACTTTTATTATATTAGTTACCAATTTTACAAGAGAAATGGGATAATTACAGAAAGTCTTCTGACTACGATTTCCTTTTCTATGCCAATATGAGTTGTAGGAACTGATGGACTTGAGGGTCTGAGAACGCCTGATGTAGTCGCATCTCTGCATGAGAGGTCATCCACAGGGACACTGCGGTCACGTAAATATGAAATGATCTTCTTTCCCTAATCCCAACACCAACCTGTTGATCTCATTATGAAAATAAGTAAAAATTTGAAGCTGAAAAACATCGTGGTTGAGAGTTTAGTTTTCTTGCGTGGAATTAATGAAGCACTAGACCTTAAATCGAGCATGCATCTTATTTTATCATTGCAGTTCAACGATTCAATCAACTTGTGTAGATGAACTGAGTAATCCAAGAACTTTCATCAAATAGCTGCATTAATACATTTTTGAAAAAATATTGAAAGTTAAACCCTTAAGGAGGAAAAACAAGCGTGTTGAATGTTTGTCCTTGGAATACATATTATGAAAGCATGATATTGATCATTTTAATTTTGACTTTTGTTTTGCCAGTGTAGAATGGGCATTTTAAAATCATACATGTTAGGGGCACCTGGGTGGCTCAGTTGGTTAAGCGTCTGCCTTTGGGTCAGGTCGTGATCCTGGGGTACTGGGATTGAGCTCTGCATGGAGCCCCTGCTGGGGGGATCTGCTGCTTCCCCATCCCTCTGCCCTCGTCCTCCCCCCAGTCCCTGCTCATGCTTTCTTGCTCTCTCTCTCTCTCTCAAAAAAATAAATAAATAAATAAATAAATAAAATAAATAAATAAATATTTAAAAATTAAATATTAAAAAATATATGTTATATAAACATTTTTTGCAATGTTACAAAGATATTTGAAAGATATTTAAAACTTAACATTTATCACCAAGATATATAGAGTACATTCAATTTTATTTAAAAAATATGCAATATTTTAGTTCTGAGGTAACTCAACAGGATTCAAGTGAAAGATGATGAGGAATAATAAGCTTTATTAGAATAAAAGATAGTCATAATTTTAATTTTATTTAAGATAATCTGACAGCACCATTCCTACATTGTGGGTTTTCACTTTTAGTAAATAAAAGCACTTATCTGTAAGTTGGTAACTGGTAATACAGAGAGTCTGAATCGAATTTCTGCTAGGGTCAGTGACTCCGGTGCTTGCAGTATATACAAGAAGCATAAGATCCCTTCTTCTGTAGAACTTATATTCTATTTAATTCCCCCCTTATGCACCGTTGACCATTTCCGATTTCTCTACCAAATACTTGTTAAGGTGACACGAGCCAGACACTCTTCTAGGTGGTGGGACTACATCAATGAATAAAACATATATAAACATATGAGCTTATGAAACTCACATTCTCATACACTCAGGAGCTCAAAAATTGTGTTTGAATGAAAGATTGCGGTTACTCAACACATTTGATTTAATACTGTTTCCAAGACATAGTAGGTTTGGGAGAAACGCAACAGAGTCTCTGTTTTCAAGGAGATTCACACTCTAGAAACCCAGAGGTGACATTTTATATGTCGACTTGGTCGGGTCACAGTACCCACACGTTAGGTCACACATTATTCTAGATGTTTCTGTGACGGTATTTTGTAGATGAGATCAGCATTTGAATCAGCAGGCTTTGAGTAAAGCAATATTCTCCACAATATTAGTGGCCCTCATCCAGTCTTTAATAGAAATAGCTTTAATAGAAAAAGCCTAACCTCCCCTGAAGAGGAGAGAATCCTACAAACAGACCAGCCTTGGAATTGGACTGCGGCTCTTCCCTGAGTCTCCTGCTATGGGTTTTGAGTTTGCCAGTCACTGCAATCCCATAAGCTAATTCCTTAAAATCTCTCTCTCTCTCTTTAGCTGGACGGACAGAGCTAGCTCATGCCACCTCCTTAAACAGCTTGCCATTGCTCTAATGAGGACGTTTGAGCACCTTATCCTATCCTTGCTATAAGGTCCTACGTGATCTGGACAGGGAAAGAGTGAGGGACAGAGAGACTTCAAGGGGGAGAGAGATTTTTTCCCCCTTTTATTAGACCTGTGGGAAGAGTAGATGTGGGTCTGGATGGTGCAGAAGGACCGGGGTGGGCTGGACGTGCTGAGCGTCTGGGTGGCTCAGGTGAACCAGGCCTGCGCGCTCTCTGGTGAACACTCTCCCCAGGGGAGCCCCATCCCGTGGGGCCTCGGGCTTCCACGGGCGGCCAGGGCCCTCAGAGGACTGCTGTGATGAGAACCCCCCAGTACCCCGATGCTAGGGACCCTCTCCCAGGCTTGTCTGTAAGGGGCCAGGTGCAGGCCGCCTGCCAAGCACACGGGCGTACGTGTGCATATCGTGTGGGTCCTGCGTGTCTGGACAGCCCTGACTAATCCCTTCGGAAGGTCGGTCGGTGAGGGAGGAGTGCACCGCGGGGGCAATCCTTGTGTCTGCTTAGGTGTGTCTGCACACGCGGGTGATAAGTCCATCTGAAGGACTGCAAGACCCACTGGAGGAGAAGAGGAGCGTCAGATTAGACTTGCAGCACAGAATTATGTGACAAGGGGACCTTGCTCCTGCAGGAACTCGGGACCCAGGGCAGCTTTTGGTGGCCAAGGAACTCTAAGCCTGTGTTCTATTAAGGCACAAAATAATTACAGCTTCTTAAAAATGATATTTTTTTCTCAATATGCATCATCAAGAGGAATGAATTTTGATTAATATTCTAACTTTGAGTTCTACCCCTTAAGAGATTAAAATGTAATAACTTTTTATATGAAAAAAAAACCTTGTGCCCTTAAAATTATTTCCACAAATAATTTCCCATTATTATGTTGTTCTAAATATCTAGGATGCACAATGGTCTCTCCCAGATAAAATATTATGAAAATGCTTTTTTAAATCAGATATTCATGCAGGAGATCTAGGAGTCTGCGATAGATCTAATAACTACTTTTTGTTAATGAATTACAAGATAATTTTAATCACTCTGTCATTTTTAAGTCAATCCTACCTTGCATAGGTGTTTTAAGGGTGAAGTCAAGCAGGTGTGGTACTTGGGTCTTGATACCCTACGCTCAAACTTCAACTTAGCTGTTGGGATCGTGCCTTCTGTCCTAGACACGCAACCCAAGGACCTAACCCCCAACACTGCCATCCTGACGGGGCTCTCTTGGCTTCCTCAACCTTCCGCCCATTCCCTCCCCCCATGCCCACCTGTAGCTCTTTCCCAACAGTGAGGTCCTTGCCTACTTGTACTGACACATAATGGAGATATTCCCTTCAATATGTCTGGTAATGTGCTTCCACGTGAATTTGTTCTCTCCGTACAATGCAATAAACTTTAAAATATATATGGGGAATCCCAGATATTTGAAAGTCAAAAAAAATATTTCTGGATGATTCAAGGATCAAATAATAAATCACAAGGAAGTCAAAGAATATGTTGAATTTAATGAAGGTGAAAAATACATGTTAAAATTTGTAGGATGCAGGTGAGACAGTGTTTGAAGATAATTTTTTAGCTTTAAATATTTATTTAAATATTAAAATATTTATGTTATAAGAAAATATAAATATTTATGTTAAAATATTTATGTTATAAGAAAATATAAATATTTATGTTATAAGAAAATATAAATATTTATGTTATAAGAAAATATTTATGTTATAAGATATATAAATATATATTTATATAAATATATAAACTTTATATAAATTTATGTGAACTTATAAATATAAATATATTAAAATATTTGTTATAAGAAAAACATATGAAATAAATGACCTAAGATTCCACATTAAAAAAAAAACTAGAAAAAAAAAAAACTAGAAAGAGTAAATTAAATTGAGAATAAGAAGGAAGAAAAAATAACAGGATCAGAGACCAATAACATAGATAATTGATAAATATTAGAAAGTACCAATAAAACGTCTGATTCTCTAAAAAAAAAAATCAGTAATGTTAATGAAGTTCTAATTAGACTTATCAAAAAAAAGAGAGAAAATACAAAATATCAGTATTTGGTATTTTAGAGTGTCATGTACAAATACTACAGACATTAAAGGAAAAAGAAATTTTATGGACACGTTAATGCCACTAAATTGTAAAATTTAATTGAAAAAGGCCCATTTCTTGAAAGATACAAATTATCAGAGAAAACTCAAGCAGAATTTTACACTCAATCTGAATTTCCTTACAGTAATCAAGGAGATTGAATCAATAATTAACTCCACCTTGCCAGTCTCTAGACCCCAGTGGAATCAGCTATAAAATCCAATATGTAAAATATGTCAAAAGAGTGACATGTAACGACGAGATAGGATTTATCCCAGGAAGGCAAGGTCAATTTACACTTGAAAAAATCAATAAACTCAATTCCTTGTAAGTAGAAAAGCTGCAAGATATCAATAAATGTAGCAAAAGCTTTTGAAAACGTTTAACATATAAGCATAGGAAAAACTCTTAGGGAAGAATGGATAGAAGGAATTTCTTCATGTTGATAGAAGGAATTTCTGAAACTTTAGAGTTGAGATGACGCGATCGTGAACAGTGAATACTCCTGCCCCAGGACTGAGAACAAGGCAGAGATACTTGCTCCTAAGCCACTTGTATTCGTGTCACGCACGACGTACACACCCAAAAAGAAAAGCTAAAACTGTGAATCTTGCAGAAGAAAGCGTAGGAACAAATCCTGGGTCTTGGTGTAGCAAGGAATTCCTGGATAGAGTACGTAAACGTAGCAATCCACACGTGGAAAGAAAAAAAATGATGCATTTCACTTCATCAAAATAAAGACTTGCGTTCTTCCAAGGAAACCACGCGTGTTTGGTTTCACACGTCCGACAAAACACTTGTGCCCAGAAGGCATAGAAACTTCTTAAAACCCAATAATGCAAAGACGACCTGATCAAAACACGGACCTGGGATCTGCGCTGTTAGCTAACCTAGGAAATAAGCAAATGAGCGCTAAGAGCGGAAAACGATGCTCACATTGGTCATCAGAGTAAAGGGAGTTAAAGCCACGATGCGCTACCACTGCACGTTGTTTGGGGCGTCTAAAATCACAGAGACGGCCAAAAGAGGGTGACAGGAAGGATGTGGACCATTTAGGGCTATCGTGCCTGTGAAAACTCATCAGGTTGTATTGAAATGAGTGTTTCTTATAAACGTGCAGTTTATATCCTCAATATTGTGGATTTTGAGTTTTATTTTAGCGTGTTACTTTGGCATCTGCGAAGCCGATGTTTCCTAAAGCTTGGATTGACGTAGCTCTTTCAAATAGATCCTTTCCTGCATCTATGGGCTATGCTAGTTAACACTCAGGTTCAAATGCTCATTTAATTTAGTAATATTCTGCATTTTTTTTCCCACCCTAGAATCAAACACCTCTCGTAACACTGGGGCCGCACAGCAATGCATCCTTACCTGGGGGGCAGCGGGGGGCGAGCGGGGCTCCTGGGTGGGAGGCCCTCCAGAGCGGTAGTATAGCACCTGTTTGGAGCAGGGGTGCTTGCTCTCCCCCCCGCCCCCGGCTGAGCGTCGCTGGGATGGAGGGGAGCAGGACCCGCAGTTGCCCCTGGCTCCAAGTGGCCTGGGAATCTGCAGGTTCTCTGAGCGACTTTGGCCGCCGGTCATTGCAAAGTCCCTTCCAGTCCGGAGAGCAAAGGTCCTCCTCGTGGAGATTTAAGCAGAGGAGCGTGATGACCACGTGGCCCACCAAGCGTCCCCGTTCCCACCTGTCAGGTGGTCTCTGCACGTTGGAACGACCCTAATGGTTCATTACCACGAGAACCAGAAGATCCCACGGTACAGGGGGCAAAGCCGTGGCACGCAGAGCTCAGCTCGAGGAGCAAGTTCCACGTGGCCAAAGAGCAAGCGCTGGAGCCAAGAGTCCGGCTCCCCGTGTCTCCCCTGGACAGCGCCGTGGGAGCCGCAGGGGCAGGTCAGCCAGGCGGTGTGCACAGCACACAGGGCCGAAAGTGCTGTTTCACTCAAATCCGGTGCAGCCCCCCGAAGGCTCGGGTGCACGTGGACCGGGCGACCCCCTTCTACTGGGAGAAGACGGGGCGGCTGGCAGCCGACGGAGAGGCGCACACTGGGGTGACCCCTCCTCAGGGCCCTCCTCTAAGTGGGGCCGTTGTTTGCTTGCCACCCTGCCCTGTCCTCGCATCCATCGCTCCAGACCCCCACGGCCGGGCGACAGCGGTGTGGTACCCCCAGTCCGCAGGACCCGGCCTCTCCCTCAGGCCTCCTAGGTGCACGGTTGGGCCCGGGACGGGGCCGAGCACAGGGTGTGCGCCTCGCTCACGAGTGAGTATGTGAACTAGTGCAAACATGAATGACCGATGTCCACCCAGACAAACCCCCCTTTTTTGGGCAAACCCCCTTTTACTGATTGCAGGTAGAGCATCGGGTCAGCGCTCAAGGGGACAACGGCTTGGGCCTCGCGGTCCCGAGGCCGCGGCTGGGGTGGGCAGGCCGTGGCCCGGCGGGTGCGGCGCGGGCTGGCGGGGCCTGGGGCACACGGCAGTGGGCTTCCAGGATTTCCGTGAAGGAGACCGTGCCAAGGCCCTCTAATGGCCTTGGGGTCTGGGGTTCGGGAGGGGAGCCTCTGGGTTGCATCCTGGCCTGCCGGCGGGGTGCTCAGCCCCTCGGCGCCGGCTCCCCTCTGTGACGCGCACCCAGCGGCCCTGATCTAAGTCCAGGGACACGCAGCTCAGATGGAAAGCGTACGATGTTTCTGGGCCATATCAGACGTACTCAAGTGTCTTTCCTGTCCTCAAAGTGGATTCCGTAACTCGCTGCTGATAGGGAATGGCCGGGTCTGGACCGGCTCCCCCCGAGTCCTCTCTCCCTGGCTCTTTCTCCACGTCAGGATCGCACCTACTGTGTTATTTCCCTCAACGTTTGTGTCATCCAAGCGTCAGTAGCTTCTATTGTCTCAACTTAGCAAGACACCCAGAAGCAGGGGCTCTTCCGCCTTCTTTCCCGGCTACAGGGCTCGGCCCGGCCACAGTCATCAGCCCCCTCTGGGAAGGTCAAAGCCTCCGAAGGACCGTCCCTCCTGCGTCTGCCCGGAGCGACCCTCGGCACACCGGGCAGAGCCACCCCGAGCGCACACAAGTCCCATCAGTCGCTCAGAGGCCCGTCCCCTCCTCGCCCAGGGCCGGCCACCAGGGAGGCCGCCGTGTGGTTGTCCGGGAAGCGCACATGGCTGCAGGGGCTCGCAGGTGTCCTCGGCCACCTCTGGGCCTTCATCTCCTGCAACCCCCCTCCCGGCCTCCCGCTCGCTGAGCCCGGAAGAGCGGGCCTCTGTCCACGCGGGGCCTCTGTCTGCCCTTCCCTCTTCCTCCAACCCTCTTCCTCTAGATGTCCTGGGGGTCGCCCCTCGCTGCCCTCCTGAGCCCTCCTGCCCTCGTGGCCCGGCCTTTGTCACACGATCTTAAATCCTACCCGGTTCCCTAGTACTTACTGCGTCCCTCACCAGGCCTCATCCTTTTCTCCGTGACGCTGTCACGTTCTAACATGACTCAGTTTACCATTTCTTCTATCTGTCTCACCAAGATGGGATGGAAGCTGCCTGGCGGCAGGGCCTTTGCCCTGGTTTCCTCGCCGCGATCACACCAGCCTGCAGGACTGTGCCTGCCACGGGGTGAGCCCGCTCAGAGTGGGTCTAAAATAAATAAGTGGAGCCCACTTGGGACTCAACACGTACCTGCGTGGGGTCATCCTTGGCTCTCCCAAGATGCACAGGGAAGGGCCCTATCGTCAGACAGGTTTTCCGAGCGGAGGGAATCAAGAAAGGCAGGAGTGATAACGGCCTCGCAATGCGAAGTGTGCTGAGCGCCCTCCTGGGGGAGGGGGTGTGATATTATCAGGACATCTGAGAGGAGATCTTGCTTTCCGAGGGGAAGATAAATATTGAATAATATGCTTCAAGAGCTAAAACCTGCACGTTCAAGGAGGAGCCTTCAAGTAGGTGCTCCAGTCAAGGTCTTACGTTTGCACTTGGCTTTATAGAAATAGCCTCGCGGATGCAACCTTTGCAGCGTCACTCGCCCCAGCCCGGCCCCCTCTGCTTTCTTGTTTGCCGAAGATCTGCCCTAAAGGGACTCTGGGCACCGCAGTGTGGCCCGGCCGAAGCGAACGGTGCCTGCTCTTCAAGTGGAGCTGCTCTGGGTGACGCTGAAGCTGCAGATCACCCGCGGGGCCGCTCTTCCCGCTGCTCCCTTTGAACGGAAAGCGAAGTGGTAGTTTCTTCTTCCTCGTTCTTCTTACCTTTATATATAATTATGTGTAACCAGGGGCAGGAAGTAGACATATGACCCACATTTTGCTTGTCTGAGCATGCTCAGGGCGACATTTGTGTATGCTTTTAACTTATAGGCCTTTTC
This sequence comes from Canis lupus baileyi, assembly GCF_048164855.1. NCBI lineage: Eukaryota > Metazoa > Chordata > Mammalia > Carnivora > Canidae > Canis > Canis lupus. The sequence goes on along the minus strand of NC_132850.1, from coordinate 64,943,666 downwards.
CTATTATCATAAAGAACCAATACTCGCTCTTTAAACCCTCAGTGATGTAGGCCCCTCTAAAGCGCGCCTTAGAATTTCTCTTAGCTCCACCTACCCCGATACTCATTGTATAAATACTCGCATAATTTTATATCGTATCATAAAAACATTTGTGCAAGCCGCATTGTCAGCTCACTGTGGTAAGTGAATATTCTTTTGAACAGCTCCACTTAACGGCCGTTTTCACAGTTTACTTAATGATTCAATTTTCAGCGGGAGTCTGAACTAATTTTTGTCTAGTGATGATGATAATACTTCGGTCTTCTGGAGAAACGTAGTATATTAAGTTTAAAGTCCTCTCCTCCAAACGCCACGTTAGGAGTAACATTCTTTTAAAAGTACGCTTGATCTCGGAATAAAGAGAAATCCCTGGGGGCCAACACCAGGGGATAAATGAAAACCAGAGGATAAGCAAATGAGCTGACCTTGGAGATGATCTTGCAGATGACTGGGGAGAGTAGGGGTTGGTTTTGAGAATGATTTGCTTTAGGTTTCAGTGCCCAGGATGGGATGTTATATGAGGACAAGAGAGCATTTATGGGGTCACTGTAATGCAAGGAACTATGAGGCTGGGAACCTCAATGGATTATACCCACAGTAAAAGTATGAAATAGGAAAAAAAAATATATCACCCAGCATTGGAAGGTGAGCAGAAAGCTTACCTTGCATTGTCTGGGTTTTAAGTAGAAGGATATTTTCCCGGAGACCTTCACAATAATAGAGCTGTGTCTCCCTTGGGCAGGATTCTTAAATTTATTCTACTGTATGCACAAGAACTGAGACCTCCATGAAGAGAAACCATCATCAAAGTTGATCCAGGGCTGGTGATTCTCCTGGGACACCAGGAAGAAGCAAATGCCAAACAAGTCAGAGATTCTCTGACTCTCCAGAAAAATAAAATAAAATAAAATAAATAAAATAAAATAAAATAAAATAACAATAAATAAAAATTTAAAAAATTTTAAAAAATCTCGCTAAAAAAAAGAGCATCACTTTAAAAGTTCTCATAACAAAAATATAGTATGCACTTAAAATCAATTTTCCTGGAGGATAGACAGTGGACTCTACATGTCGCAGAATTAAAACTTCATCAATTTGAGACAATTGGTAACAACAGGAAAAAACACTATGAAAAAATGACACCTCAAAAAGAAAGTAAATAAAATTCTAGAAATGAAAAAGTTCTAGAATTTAAAGACGTAATATATATTTTAAGGAGTAGCTAATAAACAACTGAGTTGGAATTAGTAAATGGGAAAACTACCAGAAAAAATTGTAAAAGATTCCGCAGAAACAGAGAAGAATAGACGATACAAATAAAAGGTTAAGGGACTTGGAAGACTGAATGGCAAGAACCAACTGCTACCGCGGGAGAGAATGTGGGCAATACCAGGGCAATACTATTTCAAATATCATATACTCTCTGAATCCTCAGTTATTTAGATAAAAATACACAAGCCTATTAACTAATACTGTGAAACTACAGAATATCAAAGATTAAAAAAAAAAACTTTAAAACAAACAGAGTAAGAGGTAATCTACAAAGGAAGACTGTTAATGAAAGAAGGGATTTCTCAAAAGTTGTCCATGAAGGCTAGGAAAAAAATAAAAATTATATCTGCAAAGACCTAAGGAAAAGTAACTGGAATTCAGCCAGGAATGCTATAGCCATCTAAACTAATACTCAACAATAAAATGATAAAGGTATTCTTGAGGAGGGGACTGAAATCATACACCAATCATTTGTCATTTCTGGGAGAAAAAAATGCTAGGAAATCATTTTTTTTTTTTTTTTTGAAAAACGACATTGAGACCAGAAACACGGAGTTGCGTATTTGAAGAAAAACAAACAAAGAAGTTGAAAATTATGAATAAAACTGAAGAGACATTAACCCATCAAAAGCTCAATAATCATTAAGTTGGGGGAGTATAAAATAAGGTAGGATAAAAATATTCAACAATAACAGTATACTGCCTGGAAAAGCCCCCAGCTCTTGGTTACCTGCGGCCCAGCCCGCGAGGCCACCGCCAAGACACAGCGGCACTGCCCCGGGAGCCATGCCCAGGGTGGACGCAGTACCAACCTTTCCAAATGTCAGCCTCCTCTAGACCAGCCCAAAGGACCAAGCCAGCGCCTGTGGCCAGAACAAAACGTGGCTCTGGCCACCGAGTCAGGAGTGCACAAGGTCGAAACACGGGGTCCGCAGGGATGAAGCTGCCACTTCTTGCTGCAGAACTTTCGGTGGGCCCCAGCCATGGAAGTCCGTGTGACTGAGAGGCGCACGGGTGACACACGGGGAGGAAATGTCCTGCTGACTGATGCAGAGCCTCTTGCTGTCCTCCCGTGCCTGCCTTCCTCTCCCCGCTACCCCAGCCTCTGCTGCTTTCCAAAGAGGAATGATCAGGAGTCGCACCAAGGTCTTGTCCCACGGTGGACGAAAGCATTCCTGCTGTTGGAGCGTGCTGGGCGGACTCTTGGGAACAGAAGGACCCAATTTCTTAGGAATCTGTTGGATACAGCTGCCAGGTCGCCGTTCTGTGTGGTCCTGTCGGTTGAAATTGGGGCTGCCTCCAATTCAAATGATGGGCGTGGGCAAGGTTTGCAGTGGAAAAAGGAAAACTACGGGAGCTTGTGCTCGAGGCCCTTTGGGCGGCTTTCACTCTTCTGCGAGAACAGCTTCCATGATGGCTACGGTTGGAATGGATGTTCATTGGTCTCCCCTGGGAGTGCCTTCACGTGCCAAGGGAGATGCTTTTGGTGGGAAACAAGCCGCACGTAGGGAAGGGCTTCTGCCTACAGCACAATGGGGACGGTTCAATGACCCCGATGACCACGATCTGCCGTACGTCTCTGTGACGGATGGCTTGTTGATGAGAGTCTCGGTCAAGAAGAGCCAGCATCCGACAGGTGCCTCTTGGTGTCTTAAAATTGTTGCCTTCGTCATACAACTATGCACAGCACTTAACCGAATGCTGATCTCTGGGGATGACTTGTTCCTGGTGATCTCATTTTGGGGAGTCAACTGTGATCAATGATTGGAAAGGTGGGAAGAAATCAACCAATCTCACCTAATGGAGACGGTACACTGAGGGTAACAGCTGGCCTGGGCCCAGGAGAATCATGGTTTTACATTAAAAAAATGGCAGCTATTCCTTTGGGGAAAACTTTAACCCCACTCTGCTTCTTGAAACAAGCTACTGAGTCAATGGAGTCTTTAGTCAATTGCCCTAAATGCCTTGACTGGTTTATTGATGGTTCAAATATGCTAAACCCAAAAGACGTCCATTGGGTGGCCGTGGTTGTTCAACTCAGCAATAGCAGTGAAGAACCAAAAAGGGACTTTTTATTTTTTTTAATGGGCAGAAATCAAGGCTGTTTTCCTAGTTCTGGCCAGTGCCCCTCTTGAAAAACTTTTTAGTCTTTCAACCCACTCTGGGTTGTTAGACCTATCACTTTGGTTTGACCCTTGGAAATGTACAGATTCCATATGAAAAAGGACTTTTTGGAGGGCTGTAATCTATCAAGACAAACGGTGGCTGCTGATGGGAACTTGGGTGTCCCTCTCACAGACGTCCATGGTGAGGACTCATTCCCTGCTAAGACCGACTCAAGCCTGCACTGCCCGTATTATAGTGTTGCTCCCGGATCCGTCATCCTCCTGGACATCAGAACACATGCACTGTCACACGCTGGGCGTGTAGTGTTTTATGTGCTTGAAACCAAGGTGAGCATTTCTTGCCAGCTTTGTGAGCTGACTTGCCTTGACTTGCCTTACTCAGTGTGAGCCAAGTCATCATTCACAGGGCACTGCTCCCGCACAGCCGCGGCTGATGGGACGCGCCAGAGTTGACTTCCTCTTGAGGTTACTAGAAGTCCTGGAAATCGTTAATACTTTGTCAAGTAGAAGCACAGCTGTTCCTGTTGAGTCAGCTGACTCTGGACACAATTATTGTCCTTGAAACTAATCTGTGTCATGTGTTTGCCTTTCCAGACTACTTGCAGTCTGGTACATGGTGCCATGTTTATTATCAAAGTCACTCAACTGATAGACTGATAGTGAAGCTATTTGATGGAGCTCCCATAGTTCCTGCCATCCATTGGTTTCTGGTATTGGTGATAATTGATTGACTCAATAAAATTTCTGACTCTGTCTGCTTTACCTCCTCCTGCTGTACACAGCTTAGTAGGGCCATTGGTCACCAAATGGAATTTTCCCTCCTGGATTATAATCATAGTGAAGTGGGGGAGAGGGTTACTGTGATATTGTGATTATATATATAATATTTAATAACATACATAAATATATACATATTTATATATTTATAAATGTATAAATATATTTAAATATAAATATAAATACTCATATATAAATATATATTTAATTTATATGTTACATTTATAACATTATATATTTATTATTTATATTATTTATATAAATCATGTAATCATATATTTATTATTTGTTAATAATTATTAATAATTATTTACCAATAAATAATATTTATATAATATTATATAATATTTATATAATAAATCATATATTATTATATATTATATATTATATATTATATTATATTATTTATATATAAATTTATTATAATTTATATGTATTTATATATAAAATATATATTTAATATATGTAATAAATATAAATAAATAAATATATATATTTGGCTTTTATCCCCGTGCCTGGCATAGAGCTCCTGAAACCTTATACTTTTCTGATAGGAGTGAGAGGATCATCTTTTGTTACTCATAAAAACCCCCTTTCAATCAGATCTAAGTTTATGGTCAGAAGGTGATCTTAGAGGGAGGGGGCTGATTACCAGAGGATTGGGTTGGAACCGGCAGCCCTACTAATCTCTAGGAAGACAGGGGGGCGGGGACTATCTCATTCATCAGTGACCAATGATTCAATCACTTGTGCTTATATAGTGAAACCTCTACAGAAACTGTAAAGAGGTGTGAAGTGCTTTCAGGCTGCTGAACGCCTCGAGGTGCGGGGAGTCCTGCACCCTGGCCCACACGCCTTGCCCTATACACCTCTGACACTTTGCTGTTTCTGAGCTGTATCCTTTATAATAAATTAGTAATCGTAAGCACGGCACTTCCCTGAGTTCTGTGAGCTATTCTAGCAAATTACTGAGCTAAGGAGGATGTTGTGGGAGCCTCCGAATTTCAGTTAACCAGAGGTATAGGTGACAATCTAGGACGTTGAAGTGGGAGACACTTTTGTGATATGCCTGTAACCTAGGATCTGTGGTTAGTTTGAGAATTATCTTCAGTTTGAGGAAAGTAATTCACACATTTGGTATCAGAAGTGAAGTGTTGAACTGTGTAGAGAGAAACAGGAGTTTTCCTTTAATCATGTAGACTTATTTTGAAAATTTTGCATTCTATCCTGACCAATTTTGGGTATGAAGATTCTTTTCTTTCTTCCAGCATTGTCAGCCTCGGAGTGTATTGGTTACTCTGCTCGGTGGGTGGCCGTCTAAGCAGAAGTGGGCTGAGGATTTGAACCAATTCTAGTTCAGCCACCAAATTACCTCTGTAGTTCCACAGTCCTGGATCATAAGGATAAAGCTCTTTCGTTGGGTACACTGCTTGTGTAACATAATGGCTTTTTTTGAAGTTTTATAAAAACGTCTTTGTCCCTCCTGCACCTGACCCTTCTGAAAGAAAGTTCTGAGTCTGAGTTGGAAATAATACAAAAAATGAAGTCTCAACGACTAGACAAGTGACAGTTTCCTAATGGTGGAGCAAGAGCAACAACCTTGGCAGCTGCAGAGGAAATACCTAATCACATCACCTCGGCTCTGGAAGGTAGGACGACCGCAACTCACTGGTCAAGGTTGTTATTGTGGACGATGGGCTGGTTCTAGACTTCCTCCTTGTGGGCAAAGGTAAGGTCTCTGCCATCGCTAATACATCTTATTGTATCTAAATGAAGACTTCAAGAGGAAAGGTCATGTCTAAACCTTAGGAACAAGCCGCTTAGCTTTTTTAAATAGGCCCTGATGACTTACGGGATTTGTTGAGTTCATTGGGTCCAGGCCCCTGGAGTGACTGGTAGCGATACCGCCAGTTGACCTCCCCCTGCCGCTGGGATCTTTGATAGTTACATGCTATATGAGACAAATTCATGGCTTTAGTCTCAGCCTTCGTTGGAATCATAGGAGTGGCTTCGAGCATGCTGGGCTCCTAGGAGAAAAGCCAATGGTGAAGGGGCATGTAGTGAAATGAGATGACAGGCGATGTTGCTGGAAGACGGTTTTCCGTAGGTCTCGTGTTTCTGAGTGTGGCGCAGAGTGAGGCACCGACAGTCGCGTGTTCTAGACCAGCTTTCCAAGTGTGTTCATGTGGTGAATGGCACCCTCAGGTAGACGGGCTCACCTTAAGTGCAGGGGGCAGCCCTTCGCTCTGCCCATTGTCAATGGGTCAAGTCTCTCATCACATGGCTTCTTCTCTGCAGGGCAACCCACCGTGTGTGCAAATGTCACCTACTCATTTTTGCCTTGACCTTTGGGATCGAGGCTCAGGGAACTGGTGCAAACATTCGACGTTGTGGCAGCTGTGACTGTGAGTGAGAACCCGTAATTAGCCTTCGCCGCAGGGGCCTCTTGTCTTCTACCAGGATCTACGTTCTCTCGGCTGCTTAGCTTCCCACTGTCTCGGACGTCCAAGTCTCATTACCTTTCACAGCTTTTGGCGGATTGTACAACACAACTTGAAATTAAAACATATGTTTGGAGAAAATATTTATAGTCTACATACACAAGAAATAACTGACGTCCAAATTCTATAAATAATTACAGTCAGTAAATGGCAGACTACTGAAAGAAAAATACACAGAGAATCTAGATTTAAAAGGGGAAGAAGCCAGGATGTCTATTAAAAAACAAAAAAAAAACATGAAAAGATGGTCAATGTTACATTTTACCAGGGAAAAATGCAAGTTAAAACCATAATGAGATCCCATTTATATCCATAAAATGGGTCACAACTTCAGAAGTTTTATGAAAATTTAAGGGAAATGGGAATCATTATATATTTGCAGCAGGTGGAGTGCAGATTTACAGAATGTTTCAGATAGTTCGAAGCCCAGTCAGAGCCGGCTTCCACAGCATCTCACTTTCTCCTACTTTCCGTCTTTCTTCTTCCCTCCATCCCTCCCTGGCAGAGATCAGATGTTATTTTAAAGACAAATAATAGTTCAGGCTGTAACGAGCATACACAGAGGTTTTCTGAACTTATAAAATTTTGATTGATTCTACAGAAAATCTTCTTGAAATTATAAATTACGTTCCTGGTAGTTAAGTTTTACCGAAAGGAGTATATCGAATCCATTATATACTTGGAAGATGAGATAGTTGCACCATTTTCTTTTTTCTTTTTTTAGTTGCACCATTTTATTTATTTTATTTTTATTTTCTTTTTAATTTATGATAGTCACAGAGAGAGAGAGAGAGAGAGAGAGAGAGGCAGAGACACAGGCAGAGGGAGAAGCAGGCTCCATGCACCGGGAGCCCGACGTGGGATTCGATCCCGGGTCTCCAGGATCGCGCCCTGGGCCAAAGGCAGGTGCTAAACCGCTGCGCCACCCAGAGATCCCTAGTTGCACCATTTTAAATTACTTAATTCACGTTTAAGAAATTGATGTGTGATAAATTGTGTGATGAATTTAAGCTTTTGAGGCTAAAACTACATCAGCCCTCAGTTCTAAGGTAGAAGTGAGGATAGACGAACAGGTGCCGCGCCTATCGCTGGTGCTCGTGACAAGACAGTCCTACCTGGGGAGTAGCGAGGGTGATTTTCTAAACAGCTACTTCCTAGGTATGTTGATAGTTCAATATCAGTGTTTTTAATCAAAAGCTGAGATATAATAGCAAAAAAATAGTGTTGTAAGAACAAGATGGGTCTGAAGAGTGAACTAGACTCTTCACGCATTCACATGTCTGCCTTTTTTCCCCCCAAAAAATTTTTATTTAAATTCTAGTTAGTTAACACTTCACGCAGTATTGGTTGTGTTGTTAATTTTATCCTCTCTGACTGGTGTGAGGTGGTATCTCATCGTGGTTTTGATTTAAGTTTCCCTGATGATGAGTGATGTTGAGCATCTTTTCATGTGTCTGTTAGACATCTGTACGTCTTCGATGGAAAAATGTTCACTCATGTCTCCTGTCCACTTCTTAATTAGACTATTTGTATTCTGGGTGTTGAGTTTCATAAATTCTTTATAGATTTTAAACACTAACCCTTTATTATATGTGATTTGCAGACACCTTCTCCCTTCCGTAGGCGACCTTTTAGTTTCGTTGACTGTTTCCTTCACTGTGCAGAGGCTTTTCATCTTCATCGAGTCCCAATAATTCATTTTTGTTTTTGTTTTCCTTGCCTCTGGCGACATGTCTACCATACCAAGGTCAAAGAGGTTGCTGCCTGTGTTCTCCTCTAGGATTTTGATGGCTTCCTATCTCACGTTTGGTCTTTCATCCATTTTGAATTTATTTTTGTGTCTGGTGTAAGAAAGTGGTCCAGTTTCATTCTTCTGCACGTGGCTATCTAGTTTTCCCAGCACCACTTGTTGAAGAGACCATCCTTTTTCCAATGGATATTCTTTCCTGCTTTGTCAAAAATCAGTTGGCCATATAGTTGTGAGTCCACTTCTGGGTTTTCTTTTCCATTCCATTGATGTATGTGTCTGATTTTGTGCCAATATCATACCTGTCTTGATGACTACAGCTTTGTAATATACCTTGAAGTCTGGAATTCTGATGCCTCCATCTTTGCTTTTCTTTTTCAAGGCTGCTTTGACTATTTGGGGTCTTTTGTAGCTCCACTCAAATTTTAGGATTGTTTGTTCCAGCTCTGTGAAAAATGCTGTTAGTATTTTGATAGGGATTGCACTAATTATGTAGATTGCTTTGGGTGCTATGGACATTTTACAATGTTTGTTCTTCTAATCCATGAGCATGGGATGGTTTTCCATTTCTTTGTATCCTCTTCAATTTCTTTCTTTTCTCTTTTATAGATTTCAGAGTACAGATCCTTTACCTCTTTGGATAGGTTTATTCCTAGGTATTCTATTGTTTTTGGTGCATATACAAATGGAATTGATTCCTTGATTTCTTTTTCTGCTGCTTCATTATTGGTGTATAGAAATGCAACAGATTTCTGTACATTGGTTTTATATCCTGTGAATCTGCTGAATTCATGTATTAGTCCCAGCAGTTTTTTGGTGGCGTCTTTGGGTTTTCTATCTAGAGTATCATGTCATCTGTAAATAGTGAAAGATTGACTTCTTCCTTGCTGATTTGGGTGCCTTGTGTTTCTTTGTGTTGCCTGACTGCTGACAGACTATTTAAATAATATGTTAAATAGTAATGGTGGGAGTGGACATGCCTGCCTTGTTCTTGACCATAGAGGAAAAGCTCTCAGGTTTTTCCCATTCGAGAAGGTATTAGCTGTGTGTCTTCTGTATATGGCTCATGATGTTGAGGCGTGTTCCATCTCTCCCTACTTTGTTGAGGGTTTTTATCAAGAAAGGATACTGGGGCAGCCCCAGTGGCTCAGCAGTTTAGTGCCGCCTTCAGCCCTGAGATCGAGTCCCACGTCGGGCTCCCTGCATGGAGCCTGCTTCTCCCTCTGCCTGTGTCTCTGCCTCTCTCTCTCTCTCTCTCTTTTTGTGTCTTTCATGAATAAATAAATAATCTTTTTTTTTTTTAAAGAAAGGATACTGTATTTTGTCACATGCTTTTTCTTCAGCTATTGAAGTATCACATGGTTCTTATCCTTTCTCTGATTAATGGAGTATATCACATTGACTGATATGTGAATATTGAACCACACCTACCACCCAGGAATAAATCCCACTTGGTCGTGGTAAATAATACTTTTAATAAACTGTTGGATTTGATTTGTTCGTATTTTATTTAGAATTTTTGCATCCATGTTCATCAGATATATTGGCCTGTGATTTTCCTTTTTAGTGCAGTCTTTGGTTTTAGAATCACGATAATGGTGGCCTCGTGGAATGAGTTTGGAAGTTTTGCTTCCATTTTAGTTATTTCAAACAGTTTGAGAAGAATAGGTATTAACTCTTCTTTAAATGTTTGGTAGGATTCCCTTGGAAAGGCATCTGGCCTTGAATCTTTTTTTTTTGTTTGTTTTTTGGTAGATTTTTGATTGTTGATTCAATTTCTTTGCTGGTTATGGGTTAGTTCAGGTTTTCTATTTCTTCCTGTTTCAGGTTTGGTATTTTGTATGTTTCTAGGAACTCGTCTATTTCTTTCAAATTGCCTAATTTGTTGGTGTATAATTTTTCATAATATTCTCTTATTATTGTTTGTATTTCTGTGGTGTCAGTTGTGATCTCTTCTCTTTCATTCATGATTTTATTCATTTGGGTCCTTTCTCTCTTCTTTTTGATAAGTACAGCTAGGGGTTTATCCGTTTTATTAATTTTTTCAAAGAACCAGGTCTTAGTTTCATTGATCAATTCTACTGATTTTTTTATTTGTTTGTTTCTATATGTTTACCTCTGCTCTAATCTTTACTATTTCTCTTCTCCTGATGGCGTTAGGCTTTATTTGCTATTCCTTTTCTATCCCTTTAAGGGGTAAGGTTAGGTGGTATATTTGAGAATTTTCTTACTTCTTGAGGTAGGCCTTGTGTGCGGAGGGGCAGAGGGAGACGGAGAAACAGACTCCCCGTTGATCAGAGAGCTTGAGGTGTGGGGGTCAATCCCAGGATCCTGCAATCTGATGTGAGCCAAAGGCAGATGCTTAACTGACTGAGCCACTAGGTGCCCCTCAACTGTTCTAAGTTTATGATAAAGCACAACCAAAAAGCCAGCACCAAGGTTTGCTGACCCCAGCTGATGTCTTTGTTCCTGTGCTAGTGAACATGGCAGCACATTGGCACCCTCAGTTCTTTTGTCCCCAGAGAGGCTGTGCCACCACTCCCAAATGCACTCAAGTGGGGAAATGTATCCTCCCTGTGCGCCCCGGGGCATCCTCTGGTCTTGTTGCCTGCTCCAGGTTTCTACGTTCTTTTCCCACCAGAGCACTGCCAAGCTCAACAGGCATGACCTTGGGGATGGTGTGGACCACCAAAACTTCGAACTTTGTGCTCCACTGTTTATGAACACCTGTGGTACACAGGCCTTCTCCTTTCTCCAGTCAGCGGTTTTGGGGAAGAGTTTTTCTCATGCGATTCCTTGTGCGTGCTTTCATTCTTTCTCTCTCTCTCTTTTTGTCTCACTTCTCTCTCTGTGACCAGGGCTCCCTCCCCTTTGTAGCACTTCTGATTCTTTTCTCCCCCAGATCAACTCTCATCAACTCTCCACAGCTCCTGCTGTCCACAGGGTGGCTGATTTCTACCTCTGGCAGCCTACAGCTACCCCCTCTCTTTGGCTTTCTTAACTTCTCTCTGCATTTCTTTTCCTTTTTTTTTTTTTTAAGACTTTATTCATTTATTCATGAAAGACACACAGAGAGAGGCAGAGACACAGGCAGAGGGAGAAGCAGGCTGGCTCCCTGTGGGGACCCCAAGGTGGGACTGCATCCCAGTTCCCTGGGATCATGCCCTAAGCTGAGGGCAGATGCTCAACCCCTGAGCCACCCAGGCATTGCCCTCCACATTTCTGCACTGAGTATCAGCTACGTTAGTCTGCTCAGGTTGCCTTGCCAGTTTACCGTAGACTGGATGGTTTAAACAAAGCAATTTATTTTCTTACAGTCTGAAGCCTGGAAGTCCTAGATCAAGATACTGGCAGGGCTGGTTTCTAGGGAGATATCTACTGGCTTGCAGATGGCTGCCTTCTTGCTGTATGGTCCCACATGGTCTTTTCTTTATACATGCACTGCTGGTATCTTTTTTTCTTCTTAGAAGAAAGAACACCAGTCCTATAGGATTAGGGCCCCACCCTTATGACCTCATGTAACCTTAGTCATCTCCTTAAATGCCCTATCTTCAAATACAGTTACTTTGGGAGGTTAGGGTTTCAACATTTAAATGTTACAGTTGAGGCTGTAACACCAGCTTTGTGCCTGCCACTGTCACAAGTGCTTTGGACACAGTAATGAACAAAACAAAGACTCCTCTCCTTGTGGGGCTTGTGTTAGGGAGAGATGGCAAACAATAAATAATACGTACATATAAATAAATCAGGTAGTGTGTTAGAAAGCAGTGAGTGTTAAAGAAAAAAAAAAAAACCCAAAAATAGGTGAAAGAGATGTGGGTCCTGGCACAGGCTTTGGGTGGATGACAGTTTTAAACAGACCAATCAGACTGGGCCTTCTGGAGTAGCAGACATTGCCCAAAGCCTTGAAGAATATGAGGGGGGTAGCAGGATAGGTATCTGCTCTTGTTAAATCTGGTGCTCATTCGGTTGAGAACAACAGGCATGGAGAACTTTGAAAGACATGATTTAGAGTCGGATAACCTTGGCTTAAGTTCTAACTTTGTATTGCTCAGGGCAAGTTAGCCTCGGCACTAAATTGTATGACCAACCCCACCATTTTAATGAATTCTACATGCCCGGGTACTTCAGAGCTGATTATCCCTGTTGCAGATGAAAACTGAGAGCATAAATTAGGTTGATTACATCCAGGAATCATTGTCCAAGTGCTGAACTTATCAGGCATGTATAGTTCTCTGCCTAGCCCCAGAGGTGTTTCCTTGTTCCCCTGGTTTTGCTGCACTGGCGATAGCATAGTGTTTACTTTGGTGTGGAAGGTCAGGGGAGACCTCATCATTGTGTCGGTTAATTAATATGTCAGTCAGAGGCGTTCCAAAAAGGCTTTTCATTTGGGTGTAGGGATTAGTGTGCTCTGGGTGAGGAAGAGTTGATGAAAGTCAGCCATCCTTCACTAGTGTAAAATGTCAAGTAGTACGTATTTATGGAGCGTGCCTACACTAGCGCTTTGTGCGGCAGCTAAAAAAATAATTCTGGCAAATCTTGATTATCCATATTAATAAAAAATAATATCAAAGACTAACATACAGGAAATCTCTAAACTCTCGCTATGGAAAGGCAAAGATAGCAAAAGTTTAAAGTGGATGATACAGGAATGTCTCCTCCCCTTTTTTAAACATAAATGTAAGTAGGCAAAATAGAATTCCTTAGATTCCCTTGTTCTGTAAATGCAATGCATCTTCTAGGTTAGGCCCTGGGCCGAGCTCTGGAGGGATTGCAGCAAATAACCTGGTCCCTGCTTTTCTAGGGGATTTCAGTCTAGTCATCAAGAGAAAAAAGTGAGCCGACACAACCCTGTGTGGCAAGGCCATGGTAACTGTATGTACGGGGAGTTCTGTGACCCCCCCCGCCCCCCCCAATAAGCTAGCTCAGGGCAGAGGGTGAGTGTGACAGGTGGGGAAGGTGGGGAAGGCCACACAAGCAACCGAAACTGCCTTCACAGTGTCATTGCACAAACATGACTAAGCAATCTCAGCACATTATGTAGACATTTGGGCTAGACGGTAGGGACGGATGAATGCGTTCCAACTCTCAAAGATTCAGGTTCCGGTAAAGGGAAACACATATAAACAAGCTCACTGATGTGCCCCTAGGTCCTGAGGGGGAAGTTTTGTGAATACAGTAGCAGCACGAGTCCGTTCCACTCTGTTTGGGGTTAGTGGTGTGAGGAACTGTGCATGTCGGGAGGAAGAGCGGGGTGCAGCTTGTGGCGGGAGGACATCAGGCCCCTGAAGTAGATGAAGCACCCTGATTAAAGGGGGGGGCATGGGCCTCAATGGTCTGCAGTCACTGATGTGTGAAGACGGGAGGGAAGGAGTACGACGGAGAACAGAAACAAAGTAAGCAAGGCTTTGTGTGTCCTGGGAAGCTACTGGCGTATTCTATGGACTTGTGGGTATTTGTGAGGCAGAAGTGAGATAAACACTCAGGGCCCGAGTCGAGAAAGCAGAAATCTGGATTTGGAATCGTTCTGGCTTCCGTGTGGGGGATAGACCAGAGCGGGAAGGCATGAGGGTAGCAGGAACCTGGTAGGAGTTTCCTACTAGTCTGGGTACCAGATGAATCAAGACTGTGCAAGTGGGAGAAAGAGAAAGAAATGTGAGAGGAAGAATAATTCTCAAGGCTGGATAACAGATCGCATGACAAGGGTGTTTTGGAGGAAAGGGGCCAGCAGGATCCACTGTCATCCGTTGGCGCTGCTGTGGTGTTAGCCCAGCTTTCCCTTGCAGTGTGCGCCGCTCAGCAGAAGGGAGGGGGCCACCAACCCTGAGACCCCTGAGAGTGTGAGTTGTTTAACGGATTTTACGTTCCTTGAGTGTAAGTACGTCCTTTCTTAATGTTTTAATCTGTTTTAGTGTAATTTTGTGGGACGTAGTAAAGTAATGCCTCCAACCTAAATTGACCTGACGTATAAAATGCAAAGATGTACGTACACTTTGGGGTTAAAAAATACTGAAAAATGACCACTCTTATAACAGTATGCATATTAAAATTACATTTGATTAGTGGTGCTACCCACAACTTTGATGGTTTCTACATTCTCTTTCAAAAGGAAACTAGCCCTGGGATCATAGGAACATAAGCTTACATAGCAGTTTTACCTGGAAAAAAGAAATAAGAATGCTTGGTTTTCTTCTATGGTTTAACTCAACTAATTTACCCCAAAGAAGGGGTAGCTTCTTTGATTATTAATTTATACTGCAACAGAGGGCTATCCTTTATTTCATGTGTTAGAGCTGGTTAAAGACTGAGGTTTAGAGATGGAGTGAATTTAGAAGAGCTAACTCTATAGGGAAAGCTTTATGATTGCTTCATCCATAATGCTCAGTTGACAAAGTAATTGGTATTTCAGGCCCTTTTGGCCTGAAGAGCTTTTGTTCTGAATCTGTGGTTTAAATGCATAACAGAAGAAAGGAATCTTTAATGGCACTTGCTTTGGAATTAGAAGGTGATTACTTTAAAGCACGATGGATAGTTTTATTGCCTTGAACTATTTTTAACTGCTGCCGTTCTTTTTTAATGGTCTCTGCCACTGCAAGCTGTGAGAAGAAAAGCTAGTACAGAATTCACTTTGGTTGAGGGTTAGGTGAAGACCCGTGGAGAATTGCAGGAAAGATCTTATTTTTCTGACCCAGTGATCATTAGCCCTTTCTCTGCTTTCCCTAAAGCTCGACACAGGGGCGTTTCCAGCACAACGTTTCTGGTCTCACTGGGCCGAGCAGCAGCGTGGGCCTATCGGAACGTCTATTTTGTGAAGCCGAAGGGTCTTTGAGAAGGGGCTGGTTGGTAGAGTCACTAGGAGTGTGAACGTGCCTCACACACGGACACGTCTTTCTTACAGTCCTGGGAACATGTTAGACCCATAGGAACCGTTTCCGACACGCGGTGACTCTGAGATCTTTGTCATTGTGAGACCGAGGAGAAGAGCAGTACCTGTTTTCTGAAACGGTTAGGATTTCCCAGGAGTTTGCCCTAAAATAGGTCAAGCGGAAGAGACCCTACCCGGCCGAGCACGCTCTGGTAGGCCTCTGCGATCGTCAGCCTTTGAGCGGTAGAGCGCTGAGTTAGGACGGCGACCAGCGTGTCTTTGTCGCAGCCTGGAGAAGAGGAATATTCGGAGATTAGTCAAGGTGCCGCTCTGTACTTTGGAAGGAGCCATCATCTAAGGATCAAAAGCCATGGCCCCGGCATCGTCCCCGATGGTGCTTTAGAGCAGTGAGCGATTTTAACTAAAATTGGAATTGTAGAGCAACACTTGATGAGGGCTGTGTTCTTCTTCCCTCTCATTTTAGTGCTGTTCCTACTGATTTCCCCTTAAAAAGATCCAATTTAAGAAATACAGAGGGAGAGGGATAAAATGCATGTCTCTCATCAGCCGCCTCTTCCACTCCACCAAAAAAGGCTTCCTTGACCTTCGAGCTGATCGGTGCTCAAATGGGTGCAGCATCGTTCTCATCTTACAGTTAAGAGACATAGTTTGTAAGGAACATGCACTAAGACAGAAATAACAGCTATGGTTCAAAACCTCCAGAAGGAAGAGCAATGGAGAAGGAAAGTGTGGAAGTGCGAGGGCCGCGTGACCTCCTGGGGGACTGTGTGGATCTCGTGGCCGCCAGGTAACACGGCCTTCGCCTCCTGTAGCCGAGGCTGTTTCTGGGCTGTCTGAGGCCTCCACTTCCTTATATGCCAACTCCCCGTACCGATATAACACCTGAATGCACAGCTAGGTTAGACAAATTTAGCCCTAGTTGTAGTCATAGTAGAGTGAGCAAGAAGGCCTTAACATTTCCCTCAGCTTGACTAAAATTTAGGCAGGTTCTTTCTGACTATAGACTCTTGTTCCCCCTTTTCTGGGAGCATTTGCTTTGGAAACTTTGCAACTGTAGAGTCTTCTTTACTCCTTTGAGAAATAAATCTGCCAATCACTTCCCAGTTTTACAACCCAGAAATGTCTTTCCCAAAAGCTTGGAAGCCATCTCTTGGAAATATAATCATGAAGAAAGAGAGAATCCCTATCTCCCAGTCTCTGTGGGGGAACAGGGACCTTACTTTTCTTAAGAAATAATTAGCAGGGATCCCTGGGTGGCCCAGTGGTTTGGCACCTGCCTTTGGCCCAGGGTGTGATCTTGGGGTCCCGGGACTGAGTCCCACATCGGGCTCCCTGCATGGAGCCTGCTTCTCCCTCTGCCTGTGTCTCTGCCTCTCTCTCTCTCTCTCATGAATAAATAAATAAATAAAATCTTAAAAAAATAATAATTAGCAGACACAGATGACCTAATCACATTGACAAACACCCTCAACTCCCAGTGTTCTCCAGTACTTTTCAGCTAGTCGTCCCCTCCCCACTGCTCTCCAACGCTCGAAAACTCTCTTGTCATTAGTTTCAGAGGAATTAAGTTCAGTCTCTCTCCTCTATTGCTTATGTCTTGATTTCTGTTGCAATAGTCTCAAATAAAGTCTTCCTTGCCTGTTCAATTCTGTATAATATAATTTTTCTTTGACAAAAGGAGACATTTATTGGAGAAGAGGAAAAAAAGGAATTGACAGGCTAGGATGTTAAGCAAATCATCTTTTTGGATGCCCTTAGGTTTTTAGGAAAGCAGAGTCAGGTGCTGAAATAGCCAGTAAATGAAGGCAGGTGACTATGATTTACCTAGATAATTATACCATGTGAAACAAAAGGAAGAGCAGGATGTTTTATGCAGGTGAGAGGAATGACCGGAAGGTGTAAAATGGGGGGAGGGAGGCTAGAATCACCTCTAAATACTGAAATTTATGGTTTGTGAGAGGCATAGAGTAACATATTGCCCTGGGGCTAGCTGGTTAATACCCTGGACTCAAAGGACGCAGAGCAGTTCTGTAGGAGTCTGTTAACTGCATGATGGGAATTCCAAAAGGAATACATTTTTAATAATAAATAGATTTTTCAGTTACATCCATTTTTGTTTTTACTATCATCACATTTATATGATTGCAATAGTCTTCAGGTTTTTTGTGTTTTTCTCTTGAGATTATCTACAACCTACCTCTCTGACAATCTTCATTTTTCAAAGTGTTCCTAGTAATTCTTGTTTATTTATTCCTCTAGGATATTTCAGGTTAATTTTATATGAATCTCAAAAGTTCATTAAAAATTTTAATTCAGATAAATGTAAATTTAGGAATCAATTTTGAAAAGTTATCTTTTTTTTGTCACTATATCTGCTCAATTATTTCAGTGTTTTTCTTTTCTAAAAGACTTAGTAGAGGTGGGGCAAGACGGCAGAAGAGTAGAGTCCCCAAGTCACCTGTCCCCACCAACTTACCTAGATAACTTTCAAATCATCCTGAAAACCTACAAATTCAGTCTGAGATTTAAAGAGAGAACAGCTGGAATGCTACAGTGAGAAGAGTTTGCGCTTCTATCAAGTACAACTTGTTTTTGGCCACTCTGCACTGAGCAAAATAACCAGAAGGAAAAACTCACCACAAAAGAAAGAATTGGAAACAGTCCTCTCTCCCACAGAGTTACAAATTTGGATTACAGTTCAATGTCAGAAAGCCGATTCAGAAGCACAATTATAAAGCTACTGGTGACTCTAGTAAAAAGCATAAAGGATTCAAGAGACTTCATGACTGCAGAATTTCTATCTAATTAGGCTGAAATTAAAAATCAGTTGAATGAGATGCAATCCAAACTAGAAGTCCTAACGACGAGGGTTAACGAGGTGGAAGAACGAGTGAGTGACATAGAAGACAAGTTGATGGCAAAGAGGGAAACTGAGGAAAAAAGAGACAAACAATGAAAAGACCATGAGGATAGATTACGGGAAATAAACGACAGCCTGAGGAAGAAAAACCTACGTTTAATTGGGGTTCCCGAGGGCGCCGAAAGGGACAGAGTGCCAGAATATGTATTTGAACAAATCATAGCTGAAAACTTTCCTAATCTGGGAAGGGAAACAGGCACTCAGATCCAGGAAATAGAGAGATCCCCCACTAAAATCAATAAAAACCGTCCAACACCTCGACATTTAATAGTGAAGCTTGCAAATTCCAAAGATAAAGAGAAAATCCTTAAAGCAGCAAGAGACAAGAAATCCATAACTTTTATGGGGAGAAGTATTAGGATAACAGCAGCCCTCTCCACAGAGACCTGGCAGTCCAGAAAGGGCTGGCAGGATATATTCCAGGTCCTAAATGAGAAGAACATGCAGCCAAGATTACTTTATCCAGCAAGGCTCTCATTCAGAATAGAAGGAGAGATAAAGAGCTTCCAAGATAGGCAGAAACTGAAAGAATATGTGACCACCAAGCCGCCTCTGCAACAAATATTAAGGGGGACTCTGTAGTAGAAAGAGGAAGTCCAAGGAAGCAATCCACAAAAACAGGGACTGAATAGGTATCATGATGACACTAAATTCATATCTTTCAATAGTAACTCTGAACGTGAAGGGGCTTAATGACCCCATCAAAAGGCGCAGGGTTTCAGACAGGATAAAAAAGCAGGACCCATCTATTTGCTGTCTACAAGAGACTCATTTTAGTCAGAAGGACACCTACAGCCTGAAAATAAAAGGTTGGAGAACCATTTACCATCCAAATGCTCCTCAAAAGAAAGCAGGGGTAGCCATCCTTATATCAGATAAACTAAAATTTACCCCGAAGACTGTAGTGAGAGATGAAGAGGGACACTATATCATACTTAAAGGGTCTATCCAACAAGAGGACCTAACAATCATGAATATTTATGCCCGGAATGTGGAGGCTGCCAAGTATATCAATCAATTAATAATCAAAGTTAAGACATACTTAGATAATAATACACTTATACTTGGTGACTTGAACACAGTGCTTTCTACAATCAACAGATCTAAGCACAACATCTCCAAAGAAACAAGAACTTCAAATGATACACTGGACCAGATGGATTTCACAGATATCTACAGAACTCTACATCCAAATGCAACTGAGTACACATTCTTCTCAAGTGCACAT
Source organism: Canis lupus baileyi (assembly GCF_048164855.1). NCBI lineage: Eukaryota > Metazoa > Chordata > Mammalia > Carnivora > Canidae > Canis > Canis lupus. The sequence goes on along the minus strand of NC_132850.1, from coordinate 64,924,170 downwards.
GGAACTTTCTCCAGAATAGACCACATACTGGGTCACAAATCAGGTCTTAACTGATACCAAAAGATTGGGATCGTCCCCTGAATATTTCCAAACCATAATGCTTTGAAACTAGAACTAAATCATAAAGAAGAAGTTTGGAAGGACCTCAAACACGTGGAGGTTAAGGCCCATCCTGCTAAAAGATGAAAGGGTCAACCAGGAAATTAGGGGAGAATTAAAAAGATTCATGGAAACTAATGAGAATGAAGATACAACCATTCAAAATCTTTGGGATAAAGCAAAAGCAGTCCTGAGGGGGGAATACATCACAATACAAGCAGCCATCCAAAAACTGGAAAGAACTCAAATACAAAAGCTAACCTTGCACCTCAAGGAGCTGGAGAAAAAACAGTAAATAGATCCTACACCCAGCAGAAGAAGAGAGTTAATAAAGATTCGAGCAGAACTCAATGAAATAGAGACCAGAAGAACTGTGGAACAGATAAACAAAACCAGGAGTTGGTTCTTTGAAAGAATTAATAAGATAGATAAACCATTAGCCAGCCTTATTAAAAAGAAGAGAGAAAAGACTCAAATTAATAAAATCATGAATCAGAAAGATCACCACCAATACCACAAAAATATAAATGATTTAAAAAAATTATGATGAGCAGCTATATGCCAATAAATTAGGCAATCTAGAAGAAATGGACACATTTCTGGAAAACTGCAAACTACCAAAACTGGAACAGGAAGAAACAGAAAACCTGAACAGGGAGATAACCAGGGAGGAAATTGAAGCAAAATCAAAAACCTCCCAAAACACAAGAGTCCAGGGCCAGATGGCTTCCCTGGGGAATTCTATCAAACGTTTAAAGAAGAAATCATACCTATTCTACTAAAGCTGTTTGGAAAGATAGAAAGAGATGGAGTACTTCCAAATTCGTTCTATGAGGCCAGCATCACCTTAATTCCAAAACCGGACAAAGACCCCACCAAAAAGGAGAATTACAGACCAATATCCCTGATGAACATGGATGCAAAAATTCTCAACAAGATACTAGCCAATAGGATCCAACAGTACAGTAAGAAGATTATTTACCGTGACTTGATTTATCCCCGAGATGCAAGGCTGGTTCAACACTCATAAAGCAATCAATGTGATTGATCATATCAGCAAGAGAAAAAACAAGAGCCATATGATCCTCTCAATAGATTCAGAGAAAGCATTTGATAAAATACAGCATCCATTCCTGATCAAAACTCTTCAGAGCATAGGGATAGAGGGAACGTTCCTTGACATCTTAAAAGCCATCTACGAAAAGCCCACAGCAAGTATCGATCTCAATGGGGAAATACTGGGAGCCTTTCCTCTAAGATCAGGAACAAGACAGGGATGTCCACTCTTACCACTGCTATTCAACATAGTACTGGAAGTCCTAGCCTCAGCAATCAGACAACAAAAAGAAATAAAAGACATTCAATTGGCAAAGAAGAAGCCAAACTCTCCCTTTTCACAGATGACATGATACTGTAGATAGAAAACCCAAAAGACTCCACCCCAAGATTGCTAGAACTCATACAGCAATTCAGCAGTGTGGCAGGATACAAAAATCAATGTCCAGAAGTCAGTGGCATTTCTAGACACTAACAATGAGACTGAAGAAAAAGAAATTAAAGAGTCAGTCACATTTACAATTGCACCCAAAAGCATAAGATACCTAGGCATAAACCTAACCAAAGAGGTAAAGGGTCTATACCCTAAAAACTACAGAACACTTTGGAAAGAAATTGAGGAAGACACAAAGAGATGGAAAATTTTTCCATGCTCATGGATTGGAAGAATTAATATTGTGAAAATGTCAATGTTACCCAGGGCAATATACACGTTCAATGCAATCCTTATCAAAATACCATGGACTTTCTTCAGAGAATTGGAACAAATCACTTTAAGATTTATATGGAATCAGAAAAGACCCCGAATAGCCAGGGGAATATATTAAAAAAGAAAACCATATCTGGGGGCATCACAATGCCAGATTTCAGGTTGTACTACAAAGCTGTGGTCATCAAGACAGTGTGGTCCTAGCACAAAAACAGACACACAGATCAATGGAACAGAATAGAGAACCCAGAAGTAGACCCTCAACTCTATGGTCAACTAATATTCGACAAAGAGGAAAGACTATCCACTGGAAGAAAGACAGTCTCTTCAATAAATGGTGCTGAGAAAACTGGACAGCTAAGTGCAGAAGAATGAGCCTAGACCACTCTCTTACACCAGACACAAAGATAAACTCAAATGGATGAAAGATTTAAATGTGAGACAAGAAACCATCAAGATCCTAGAGGAGAACACAGGCAACACCTTTTTTTGAACTTGTCCACAGCAACTTCTTGCAAGGTACATCCATGAAGGCAAGAGAAACAAAAGCAAAAATGAACTACTGGGACTTCATAAAGATAAAAAGCTTCTGCACAGCAGAAGAAACAGTCAACAAAACTCAAAGACAACCTACAGAATGGGAGAAGATATTTGCAAATGACCTGTCAGATAAAGGGCTAGTATCCAAGATCTATAAAGAACTTATTAAACTCAACAGCAAAGAAACAATCCAATCATGAAATGGGCAAGAGACATGAACAGAAATCTCACAGAGGAAGACATAGACATGGCCAACACACACATGAGAAAATGCTCCGCATCACTTGCCATCAGGGAAATACAAATCAAAACCACAGTGAGATACCACCTCACACCAGTGAGAATGGGGGAAATTAACAAGGCAGGAAACCACAAATGTTGGAGAGGATGTGGAGAAAGGGGAACCCTCTTGCACTGTTGGTGGGAATGTGACCTGGTGCAGCCACTCTGGGAAACTGTGTGGAGGTTCCTCAAAGAGTTAAAAATAGACCTGCCCTACGACCCAGCAATTGCACTGTTGGGGATTTACCCCAAAGATACAGATGCAGTGAAATGCCGGGACACCTGCACCCCGATGTTCACAGCAGCAATGGCCACAATAGCCAAACTGTGGAAGGAGCCTCGGTGTCCATCAAAAGATGATGGATAGAGAAGCTGTGGTCTCTGTATACAATGGAATATTCCTCAGCCATTAGAAACGATGAATCCCCACCATTTGCTTCCACATGGATGGACCTGGAGGGTATTATGTGAGTGAAGTAAGTCAATCGGAGAAGGACAAGCACTATATGGTCTCATTCATTTGGGGAATATAAAAATTAGTGAAAGGGAATAAAGCAAAAGGAGATAAAATGAGTGAAAATATCAATGAGGGAGACAAAACATGAGAGACACCTAAATCTGGGAAATGAACAAGGGGTGGTGGAAGGGGAGGTGAGTGGGGGGTTGGGGTGACTGGGTGATGGGCACTGAGGGGGGCACTTGTAGAATGAGCACTGGGTGTTATGCTATATGTTGGCAAAATGAACTCCAATAAATTTAAAAAAAAAATGAAGTTAAAAAAAAAGACTTAGTAAAGATATGTGGAGTTTTTGTAAATGGCAAGAAACTTTAGTTTGCTAAACAACATTAATATTTGCATTTAAGTTGACATTTAAAGCTATATTATTTTTATTTTGTTTCTTAACACATAATTGCTTAAATAAATGACATTAAATTTTATGACCATAAAATTATCTGGTATTTAGGAAAATTATTGAACTCTCACAATGTTTAGTAACTTTTTAGTTGATTAGCTTAGATTTTGAGTTATAAATAATATACTCTGCACATAATAAGAATTCTGACTTCTTCTTTACAATCATTATAGGTTTTTCTTTCTTAACCTATTGCATTCTGACAAGAATTTATAGATAATTCTTATATTCTGGTTTAGTAGAAAAGCTTGGCATAACAAAGTATAGCAATTTTATAGGCTTTTATGATGTACAGTTGATTCTTGTTATTTGTGATAGTTTTCTATAAAGTTGGATTAACACTGAATTAATAGATGCTGAAGTATCACTAGGGAGAAAATATACATTTAGGTTTCTACAACCACTGGTCACAACATTTTTTCAACAGAAATGCCATTTATAACATATCTGTTTGTGAATGTCCTTATAAAACAAGCCTGTCTTTTCAGCATTGAAATCCTTCCTTTCCTCATTTGCTTTTCCTGTATTAAATTTAGGAGGTGTTTTTAAAGAAACTCTTGAGGCATTCTTCTATAACCTACTGATCTATAGAACTTGTTCAACTGAAAGTTTAACAGTTTTTATGCTGTATGACCTTTTGAAATATGTAAGCCATCTATCACTACTTTCAAAAGAAAGGTGATCACTACACTTTTTATATTATTATCAGTTTTCATGTCATGAACTCACAAATTTAGCTGCTTTTCCATAGCTTTATAGAACAGATAATACCTCACATTTTTCTGGACAGCTTTATGTATAGGTCAGTGAATTTTATCTTTTTTTCTAAATGTACTATATTAGTGATTTATAAACATTAATTGCATAGCTAACAGTATTAGAACCCATGTCTGAATGAAGCTTATCTGATACACAAATTTTTTCCATAATATTTCTTCTTGTGCTTGAGAACATTTGACAGTACTTCCCCACAACATTTGGGGGGAGTATTTTAGAGGACACAATCACCAACCAAAAGCATAATGTAGCATTAAATAGACCCCAAAAAGGACACTTGTTAACAGGATAAGAGCTGGGACAGGGAGGGAGAGCATCATCTTGTCTAACGTCAACTGGAAATATGCAGTCTGGGGACTCAAAGTTTACACCTCTCTGCGTATGACTGTTAATGACCATGAAAGCACAGCAAGTATTGATTTTGGTGTTATGGATGAATTTTAGCTAGTAGTCAAACTGGCAAATGTGGAATCTGTGAATAATAAACATTGACTTACGGTCAAACAAGTAAAGGTGGCCTACTAAGCAAGAACATAATTATTACTGAAATTTCAAATTATATCTAAATAGCAGTGAGTGGTCTACACAGATAGATTATAAGTAATGGGACAGAGTAAGACATACTATGCTAACATATTGAGAAAAAAAAGCTGGAGTAGCTCTATTGATTTTAAGACAAAAAACTTCAGAAGAAGGAAAATTGTGAGGGATAAAAGAACCATTACATAATGATAAAGGGACCAATTCTCCAAGATGATATTATAAATCTTCATATGTATAAGCCCATTGAAAGAGCATCAGAATACATGAGGCAAAGACTAATAGAGCTGCTAGGAGAAACAGATGAATCCACTATTTTATCAGGAGTTTAATACCTCTTTATCATAAATAGATCCAGCAGGTGGAAAACTTGTCAGAACATGCTTGAAATCAACAACATCAATCAACTTGATTTAACTGATAACTATAAAATACTTTATCCAAAAACAACTGATTGCTTACTATTCTCACACACAGATGTAATGCTAAAATAGACTACATAAAATATACCTTTATCAGCTTAAAAAAATAGAAACAATACAAAATATGCTCTCAGACCACAGTGGCACTAAACCAGAAATGAATAACAGAAAGATAATTGGAAAACCCTAAAATGCTTGGAGATTATGGCACCTGGATAGCCCAGTGATTGAGCATCTGCCTTCAGCTCAGGTCTTGATTCTGGGGTCCTGAGATTGAGTCCCACATCGGATTCCCCGCATGGAGCCTGCTTCTCCCTCTGCTTATGTCTCTGCCTCTTTCTCTTTGTCTCCCATAAATAGATAAATAAAATCTAAAAAAAATATTTTAGATTAAACGACACACTTGTAAATTACATATGTGTCAAAGAAGGCTCAAGACATTTAAAGAATTCAAACTAAATGAAAATGAAAATATAAGCTATTGAAATTTGTGGGATGCAGCAAATGAAATGCTTAGAGGAAAACTTATGGCCTTGAACAAATATGTGGGAAATAAAGAAAGACCTAAAATCACTAATGTAAACTTCCACCTTAAGAAATTAGAAAAAAAAAAAAAACAAGTTAAAGCAAGCAGAAGCAAAGAAACAACAAAAAATTAGAGTAGAAATCCATTAAATAGAAAACAAGAAATAGAGAAAGTCAGTTAACCTGAAAGCTTATTCTTTGGAAAAAAATCAATAAAATTGATAAACCTCTTCCCAAGTTAACTAAGAAAAAAAGAGAAGACACAATTACCAACATCAGAAATGAAAAAGGCTACATTACTACAGATACTATGGGTAAGAAAAGGGTAAGAAAGAAATACTAAGAACAACTGTGTGGGCACAAATTTGATAATCTAGATGAAATGGATCAATTTCTTCAAAGACACAGTCTTCCCAAACTTACACAAAGAGAAGTAGACAGTATGAACCAGGCCTATATCTATTAAAGGAATTAAACACATTTAAATACTTGTGAAAACAGAAAGCACTTGGCCCTGATGGGTTCACTGGTGAACTCTATCAAAGTTTTAAAGATTAAATTATATGATTTCTTTTACGGTGTCTTCCAGAAGATAGAAGCATAGAGAATACTTCCTAAATCATTTCATAATGTCAGCATAACCCTAATACCAAGAACAGAGAAAGCATTACGAGAAAGGAAAGCTATACACCCATATCCGTCATGAACACAGATATAAAAGTTCTTCCAAAAAAATTGGCAAATTGAATTCAACACAGTATAAAAAGAATTATGGATTATGACCAAGTGGTGTTTATTTCACATAAGCAAGTCTTATCTCAACATTTGAAAATCAATTAACATAATTTATCACATCAATAGAATAAATAATAGAAACTGTTGACTGTATCAACAGATGAAGAAAAAACCATTTGACAAAATCCTGTGCCTGTTCAAGATAAAGACTCTCAGCAAAATCTATAGGGAACATTAAACTTAATTGGGACAAAGATAAGGAACAAAGCAAAGATGTCCACTCAAAATAGAACTCACTGTTTCAAAAAAGATTAATTTTGAATTGTATCCAGCTTTGTCAAGAATTAGGCAATGAGGATAAAAATAGTTCCAGCTGTCCAGCATCTCACAAGGATGATTTGGAAATTATACATGTTAAATGTATATGTTGTATATATAAATTTAACTAATTGAGACAAAATAAATACAGTTATTCTTAGATTGTATAGATAGGGAAAGTAGCTTTTAATGGTAAGGGATTAGATGTTGGGCTGCACTACTAAGGAATGTTAACTGAGAGTTGTTCCTTTTTAGTGTGATTGGTGAATTTTTATACAACTTAGGACAATTTTTGTTAAAACTCTCATTTTCATTGTTTTAGAGTTTTTTTTTTTTTTTTTTTTTTTTTTTTGCTTTCTGATTTTTTTCTAAGTAAACCATAATAGCCAAGTTAAAAATCAACAACGATGATGGAACCACATCATCCAACTAGAAAGCTTCTGAAGAGGAAAAGAAACAACAGAATGAAGAAGCAATCTACAGAAAGGGAGAAAATACTTGCAAACTATATACCTAATAAGAGATTAATATCTATACACATAAGAATCTTATCCAACTTAATTGCAAAAAAGCAAATGATCTCATTAAAAATGGGCAAAGAACCTGAATAGACATTTTTCTAAAAAAGACATACAAATGCCTGGTAAGTCCATGAAACGCTGCTCAATATCACTAATCATCAGGGAGATGCAAATCAAAACTCTTATGAAATGTCGCTTCATACCTGTTAGAATGTCCATCATCAGAAAGACAATATATGTGGACAAAAGGGAATTCCTCTTGGTAGGAATGTAAATCGGTAAGGCCACAATGGTAAGCGGTATGGATGTTCCTCAAAAAATTAAAAGCAGAACTTCCATATGATCCAGCAGTCCTGCTTCCGGGTGTTTGTCTAAAGGAGATGAAGTCACTGTCTCATAAAGAAATCTTCACCTCCGTATGCAATGTGGTAGGATTCACAGTAGCCAAGAAATGAAAACCGCTTAAGTCCCATTAACAGATGAATGGATAAAGAAAATGTGAGACTCTCTGTCTGTCTGTCTGTCTCTGTCACACACACACACACACACACACACACACACACACACACACACATACAGAGGCAGAGACCCAGGGAGAGGGAGGAGCAGGCTCCCTGTGGGGACCCCCCCCTCCATGGGGACTCCTCCCAGGACCCGGGTCACGCCCTGGGCCAAGGCAGGTGGGCACCCGCTGAGCCCCCCAGGCGCCCCAAGGCCACCCTGTCTTTCAGGTTAAGAGCTTGCTGCCCCCGGGAAGGCTGTGCAAATTTTATGCAAACATTTCAGGGTTTACCTTCAGGCTCACCAGAGGTCTGAAAGCAGGTTTTAGGTAAGGAAGACCTCATGGGTGCTCGCCAGCTCCACTTCATTTCTTAAAGATTAAAACTTGTTGAAAGAATTCAACGGTTCGCCTCCCTCGTCTCTACAGTCCTTTTCCGGACTCTCGTGCCATTCACTGGGCACCCGTCCACGGAGGCCCCGCATGCCAGGCTCCACACTCGGGGGGCTCTGGGGTGTGCGGTGACACAGAGGGACACCGGGGAGCAGAGAGGGGGCCCGGCCGGCAGGGCCCCGGGAGTCTGCAGTGCCCACATTCAGGGTCCAAAGGGGAGGAATTACTTGGAGGGAATCTTGGAAGGAATTGGGATTCAAACTAACAGGAGGAGAGGAAAGCGTTCCATGCAGGGGACTGTGGGCTAGTTCACAGACACGTGGAGAAGCAGATCCAATTTGGGGAGTAGCAGAAAATTCAATTTGGCTGGAAATGAAGCAGAAAAGAAATAGGCTAGTAAACAAACAAGGACAAAGAACGATTTTTTTTTCCCTAGGATGGATGGATTGATTGATTGATTGATTTTTTTTTTTTTTTGGTTTGGGATTCCAGTTAATGTACTTATGAGGTGACATTTAAGGATTTAAGGCAGAAACACATCAAGATCAGATTTGCGATTGAGAGAACAAGTCACTTCACCATTATTGTCCTTTTCTATTATTTTTCTCCTCATTATTTGCCCAGCTTTTTGTTTTAATCTGTTTGCCTTCTGTTAGGCAGCAGCTCTCTGCAGATCCCAAACAAGGTAAAGTGAAAGAGATTACAGGCAGAGCTGAAAGGGGTAACGGGGCTTACCGAATCCTTGGAGCGCCCCCGCCAGCATTTGGGCATCCGCTACGGGGTTGAAATTGGGAGCTGGGAAGATGGTTCCTTGCACCTGGTAGAAGAGCCAACGAGAAAGAGATTGCGGTGTTTTACAAGAAAGATTCCAACATTTTTTTTTTTTTTTTTGGGGCAGATAGATGAGAACAAAAATACATTCTGTATGTTTCAATTACCCCAGGACATGCATTCACGTCTATTAAACGAGTGTGTTAATCGTGCGTTAATTGTAGGGAGCAAATTTGGTTGAGTGTTTTTTTTTTTTTTTTTTAATCCATCGGCCTCTATTATATTGGTTCTATTATTTATCTACGAATTTGAGATTCCAGGGCCAATAGGAGAAAATGTGAGAATCAAATAAGTATAAATCTTTGTAACAACAGTAAACATTTTCTCAGGAACTGGTGGCTATTTAGAGAAACTGAAAAGATAGTTCTGTGGGGGAATTCACGACATTCACATGGATTAGGAGCGGCTCTTGCCACCACAGCTTTTTTAGCCATCAGGGGCCCTACAATCATATTAGAGAAAGCCAAAATATTTGAATTTGGATTGCCAGCTTCATAAAAGTCTAGGTGGTGTAGATGAGGCAGAGATTTGTTTAGCTGAGGCCTACCCTGCGGAGGAAAACGCAAAAACCTGGCTGAAGTTCCATTTAAATTTTCTTTCTTGCTAGTAATAAAATAGCAGAACTTGCTATTTTAATAAAATAAAATAATTTGCTAATAACATGGCAGATTCTCTTCGAAATATGTCAGGCTTTGAACCCACACGGTCCATTATTTCAGACAGAGCCAGCCAGGACTAGCCCCCCCCCCCATCATCAAACTCAGCACAAGACAACGATCAATCAAAATCCATTAAGCCTGGGAGCTGTCCCCGTCGGTGGCCGGTGTGGCCACAAACCCTGGGGAAACGCCTTCCCACGACAGGTGCGTCCACGAGACCCCGAGAACTCAGGCCTTCACCAAGCCCTTCTATGCGCATAGTATCCCAGCTGAGGATGCAGTTTTCTAACTGTAGAAAATTAATTAATTAACGAGAAGATTGCACCATAATTTCTAGTCCAAGACATATACTGACAGCAAAATATTTATGAAACGGTTTTAGGGGGACTAAGAAACTCGTTCACTTGAGTTAAAAATGAAAAAAAAATACATTCAGTTCGGATTTCCTTTGATTAGGGTCAGTGGTCATGAAGCTGTCTGTCTGAAGTAGACTGGAAACCCTATAATCATTGGGATACAGTCGTATTTTCATAAGTGCAAAACCTTTTTTTAAATGCCGACGTGCACAGATGCTTGTAACTCCAGTGAGAGTGTGGTCTGCATCTTACACGCCGAGGGCACGCGGTTGGCTCCCATGCTCACGTCCATCGGACGTGATCTAGAGACAAGTTCTCCAGAGCCAGGCCTCAGCTCCGTGGGCCGTGTACTAAGAGCCATATGACTGTCACCTCCTTTATCCCCTACACGTCCCCCTGGGACTCTACTAAGAAGTCAGACTTTGGTTCTTCTTTCATTTAGTAGATTAAGCCTCGGCAGCAAATTCTAATGTAAATTCCTAGGCCGAGTTCTCCTCACCTGAAGCATCTTCCTTTAAATCTTGTTATCCTAGAAGAATGAAAGCTTTAAACTTTCGAAATAACAGCCATCGATCGAATGCGAGAAATTGTTTTCTGCTATTTGTCACTGCCTTTTTGTCTACATAGTTCTTTCTCAGTTTTTTCCGCCCGTTGGGACAATCAAGATATATTTGGAAACAGAGATACTTTATTTCCCCTGTTTTAGGACTCGGATGATTTGTTTGGACAAGTCTTATGTGGACAATAACCATTTTTTACCTTAATTTTGCTGACTGCTATCAGCCAGAGGGCTGTTTTAAACTATACAAGAGAAAATAGTTTTGAAAACAATTTAAGACATTCTGCTAAATAGGCGTAAGTCATCCAGGCAGTTTTAAAGCACGGAGTATGCAAATGTTTACAGCAGAGCATTTCATTGCTGGCTAGACTAGAATTTTCCAGAATTTCTACTGGAGAAAGTGCTATAAAAGAAAAGCATTTACCTTTATTAAACAGAAGAAAAAACAGCTTTAAATATTATAGATAAAAAGCTATAGATAAAGGAAGTTGTAAATGTTTATTGTGATTTATCAGACACAATCTGTAGGTGAAAGGAAAAAGTCCAGTTTTTTCCTTTAGAGTTTTTGGTTGTTGGTGATCCTTGTTGGTTGCACTAGTGCAACATATTTTTATGATATAATATAAAAATCATTCTTTTTTTTTTGTTACAGTTCTCACCTTCTTTGCCATTTAAAGCCCTTATTTCCTTGTCAGTTGGGATTAAAATAATACACTAAAAATGTCTTGGAAAAAAAATTTGAGACAAAGTAAAGAAAAAATTGTAAATGCTTAGTAATTCACTGGATGCAATTTTTCTAGTAAGCGTTTGTCATTTATGGCCGTTTATATAGTAAACCATTATATTTATTTTTAATATAATAGTAAACCATTTAAATATATTCCCTATTTAAATATAATAGGAAAGCATTATATTTATTTTTATGCTAATTATTTATTTCATTTAAGCTCAAGTCAGCAACATGATTCCATATAAGGTACATACTGTTCCTTTTACTAATTTTGTCATTGGGATACTGATTTTATCCTTTAATGGTAATATTTTTCCAGCTTTACTAAGAGGCGATTGATATATAACATTGTGTAAGTTTAAGTTGTTATAACATGATTTAAGCTGTATGGCATGTACGTGTGTAGCGTGTCCAAGATGATCACAGTAAGTTGACTGACACGTCTATGGCCTCACGGTTGCCTTTTTATTTTTCTGATAAGAACATTTAAGAGTCACTCTTAGGAACTCTCAAGTATATCATACAGTATTGCTAACTAAAATCGCCGTGCTATACATTAGATCCCCAAACTTCTTTTCCTTATAACTTGAAGTCTGTACTGTGGCAAACCTCTCCCAGTCTGCCCCACCCTCCCCTGCCAGCCCCTGGAAATCCCCAGTCTTTTAATGATCGGTTTGACTAAACTGACCAGTTAAGTCTATTTAAACAGTCAATTACTAATTTCTAATTTTGTCCCTGGAATGAAACAATTATGTAAAAAAAAAGATTGATTAATGGTTTGGGCCATAAAACTTTTTTTTTTTTTAAAGATTTTATTTATCTATTGATTGATTGATTGATGAGAGACACAAAGAGGCACAGACACAGGCAGAGGAGGAAGCAGGCTCCATGTGGGGAGCCCGATACGGGACTCAATCCTGGAACCTGATATGATGACTTGAGCCTAAGGCAGATGCTCAACCCTGAGCCCCCCAGGTGTCTCGAGCCATAACATTTTTTCAAAGGATATGATGTACCTATAGGTATATATTCATGTACTTTAAGGTAATTTGATCTTTCCTTTGGATATTTTTCCCCAAATTTGTGCTCAACCATAGTCTGTGCATTCCTAAATACCCAACACCAGGCTCTCCAATGAGATGAATCTATTCTCACCACTTCTTCTACTAACTCCCTAGAATTTACTGCATTTTAATTTAAAATCAGAACCTTATGTTTTCTTATTAGCTACCTATTCTTAAAATTGGGAATTTCACTGAGTCATATATAGTACTTGTTGCTTATAACACATTGCTGTGCTAAGTAGCTAGTCTTTGGGTCCATTAATTATCCTTCTAGTTACGTTTTATGCCGGTTGACTGTGATATATCAAATCTATGTAGTGAGAATTCTTTTTAAAAATATTCTCATCCACTGACGATGTCACTTTCGTTAAATAATTTATTTAAAAAAATGAGATTTTTGGCTGAATGACCTAGCTTTATACACAATAAATATGATACAACTTTTATTTTTTTTTACAAATGCAGAACATACATGAATTAAGAAGATTCTTTTATTCATTGTGTTTATCGTATTTGTTGCTTTGTATTAGAAAAACTGAACAGAGGAATAAATGAGAGAGACAAACAAGAATCACCCTGGAGGAGAGGGTGCAGGGGAGGGAGAGGTTCCTAGTTTCCCAGGGCAGAATTTTTTCCAACCATATGCATGAGCAAGGAAGTGATCTGGGAAATGGGAACATGGCGAGTCTCGATAGTTGACTTCTGTGAGGAGCAAAGAGCAGAGGTGAGGAGCGGCAAAGACATTATGACCAAGGGACATCTAGAGATTCTTAGGCAGGAGAGTAAAATAGTCTGATTTGACCCCACAAATAACCCTGTATTCCAATGTGAAGGATATAACCAGAAGTGATGCAAGTGGCAGAGATAGCTAATTTGGAAACCCAGTTGGAATTTAATGCACCCCTGAACTGAGACAAATAGCATACACTTAATAAAGATAGATTGCTTAGTCAACTGGATGTAACTCAACTCAGTAATTTTTAAGATATATTTTAACAACACAGTAACAGTAGTTAAATCTTCTGAAAGAGTCAGAGCCTGTTGTTTCAGGTGTTTTTGAGCATATATGCCTTTTAAAGCAATGCTATTTTTAATACACATGTTCCTAATTTTTCACATCTTAGAGCTAATTGGAAATTTTGAAAAATTGGATGCTTTCCTGTATGACATGAAAATAATGAGCATATGGTAAAATTATTTTATTTTTATTGCTCTGAAAACTGGCAGATTTAGAAATAGTATTACTTGTCAAAGGCAAAATAAATTCTAGTGCCTGTCATTTCGATTTAAATTCTTACCACAAGGTAATCAAAATATAATCTTTGCTTCTAGTCATTTGTGAACTCGGGTTTTGACAGAGGAATACAAAATACTCCCTTTTTAAAAGACAGAATAAATTGCCCCATAAACTCATTAAGCAGAAGAGCATGAGTGATTTGTAGACTTAAAGTTGGTTCTAGAATCTAGCCTGAGTAGATAATGAACAGATTTCTTTAACTGACACAAAAAAATTTAAATTATTATCTGGAAATGAATACGAACTGAAAACAAAAAATTCACATCTATTCTGCTCAGGAAGTTGATAAAATTATTTGCAACATCTCATATCAATAGGTACATCAGTAAGTACATCATATTTCATTTATTCACAGCTAATCCAGGGCCGGCATCCATAAGGCCGTATCTTTCTAAAGTCAACATTCATAGGCTCTCCACATTTTAATCCTTCTTCTCGTGTGGCTTTTGAGTTACATTCAAAATCTGAAAGTCTTGACTTTTGGACTTTTGGACTCTGGAATACTAGCCATGCAGTTTGACAATTTAGTGACTGGATGCTTGATAGAGTCCGGGTTTCCATGAATGGTTGAACATCATCGAAATACCTTGGTTTTGGTTTAGTTGAGGGGACTAGATCTCCAGTTAATCTAGGAATTTTAGAGCCATGAAAGGAAAAACTACAGAAATCTTGGGATTTCCTTTCCATAGGGAAAGCCAGGCAGGTATTCACCTTTAGGGCATTGGTTTTTGGGGCTCCACTGCCTCAGTCCCAAATGCCCTAAACTCTCCAGAAGGTCTTCGGCCACCTGATCTCTGACTTATATCTGACAAGAGTCGTTCTGATGGGATTTCAGTGGCTTTGAACACAACACGGAAAGATGCGTTACAGACACATTGTTCCTCTCTTATCCTTCCACGACTAATCCGCCCTTCAGTCCAGTCCCGTCAGCTCTGTCCTCACAATAGCTTTCAGGTGATTCCCCTTTTTAAAGTTTCTGTTATTAGTACGTTAGCCTTTACCACTTTTCTTTTGGGTTTATTTCAATAGGCTGCTAAGTAGGCTCAATTTTCCAGAATGATCCTTCTGAAAGATCAAACACATCTTTTGTCTTCCCATGCTTAAAATTGTTAGTACGCAAAGCAATGCTTCTCATATTAGTTTTCTACTGTGGTGCACAGAATAGATGATTTTCACATGAAAGAAACAGCCCTGAGAACATTTAGGGTTATGAGCACATACCAGTATGCTAGCCTTAATCACATTTTATTTTCGCCTGCTCAGCAGAGTAGATCGTAATGCTGAATGAGAATCTCATAATATAGGGCAAAACATGAGGTGTAAGGAATAGAAGGATACATCCGTTCTTTGGCTTATTAGTATGAACGGCAATATCTATCTTCGGGGCATATTGCTGCTCATTCCTATGACTGAGAATAGATGACTTGTGGGATTCAGTTCAAATATTTTAACAGAATAAACAATGCTCTTCATGGCTGGTCCTTCATTATCTGAGTTCATGTGTATTTTCTCTCTCCTAAACCTCTCAACTCCCACACCATACACACACAGCTGCACACTCCAGCGTAGGGGGCCATCTGTATCGCTGTTCGTTCTGTTCCGTATGTGTGGAATATTCCCCCTTCCTCCCACAATACACACACTCCATCTCTTGACTCTTGTAAACATCTACTCAAGATTTAACTTCCAAGCTTTGACTCCAGTATCAGCTTTCCCAGGAAGCCCTTCCCGACGCGTCTAGTAGAATCGTCTGCTCCTTCTCTGGTGCCCACAATGTATCCTATGCCAGGGCTGTACTATATCCTGTTAGAACACCAGTAGGAATATCAGCAGAAAATACTAATCTCTAATTTTACCAGGTTTCTAGGAATAATGAGTTCTATTAACTGGGCTTCCTTCGTTTTGTTGAGAATGAACCCTAATGTGAATGATTGTGCAAATTTGGAGATCGAACTGTTCTCATGAACAAAGGAAGAATATTTGGATTTCTAGGAAGCAATTTGGGAAGATATGTGATAATAACAGGAATGGAGAGTGAGGTTGAATTACTTTCTTTGATTTCTCTCTGCTATTCACAATTTCTCATTAATATTTGTTAAAAGGTATTGTATATGGATTTTTTTTCAGACTACGGAAAAGGATGAGTTATTTGATTCAGTCTGGGTAAATAAAATAATGTGTTGCTGTACAGTCTCATGTGGAAAAAAATATCTTGACAACATAGAATGCTGAGAATTTGAAGTCCAGGCAAGGCTTTAGACTTTACATCACATATTTATTATGTGGATTTATTATCATAGGGTATTTAAGGCAGATTTATTATCATAGGGTATTTAAGGCAGTTTTATGTCTACATCCTCTGTGCAGACTCTGGCTTATGTGTCATCTTGTCCTAAAAGACATAGATTATATGGTGTTATTTTATTGGAGGTGCTATATATGATTTGACATCATTGCTGTTTCAGCCTTTTCAATAGACTCTAAGTTTTCAATAGAGTGTGAGAATTTTGATTTCACCAAATTGACTTAAAATTCGGCTAAATATAATATAATTCACATTGGTTCTGAGCGTTGCCTCTTAGAAGTTAAAGTTCACAACTGGAACATAGTTCTACAGCATGTAATGTGGTGGACTGAGCTTCAAGTTTATGTGCAAATTCCCAGTTAAATTACTTAGTAGGCAGGAGTGCCTAAGTGGCTCTGGCGATTAAGCATCTGATTCTTGATTTTGGCTCAGGTCATGATCTCAGGGGTGTGAGATTGAGCCCTGCACTGGGCTCCATACTCAGCAGGGAGTCTGCTTGGGATTCTCTCCCTCCCGATCCCTCTGCCCTCCCATTCCGACTTGTTCTCTCTCTCTCTCAAATAAATAAATAGATCTTGAAAAAAATATTACTAGGCAATCCAATAAAATGGTAATTACCCCCTAATCACCTTATCTCAGTCAGAAGCACCTTCTCTTTCCTTTTATAACCCTTGTTTTTCTTATGAGATTAGGAGGCTTGGAAACAAGGTCAAGATGTCGCTGATCCAAAGAGAATGCAATTGACATGGACTTTAGAGAATGGGTCTTATTAGTAGGGGGTGAAAATGGAGGATAAAAAAGTTGAGCTACTAAAAAAGAATGAATTTGCTTAAAAAACATATTCAAGGGGAAAATTAAGATTACCCAGGAAATAAAATATCATATCCGCTGTCAGTTTATTTAGTTATTTTTTGAAGAAAGTTAAAATAAACCACAATGTGTGTAATAGATTGTGCTGCATCTTATCATTAGTTTTATTACTGTACATGAAATGCTTCTACACAACGGATTCAAGGCAGATGATAACTTGTATCATAAAAATCTAATAAAATATCACAGATTTTGAGAAAGAGATAATCTAGTGAAAATAGGAAAGAGTTTAAGGGAAGTTTTCTTGAAGAAGTTTTGAGGCAAAAACCTCATGTTTGATTAGATTTCAACAAGTGGAAATGTGTTGTTTGGAAGTCTCATGTGTTTTCATGAGGTTCTATCTCTCATTCCCTTAAATTGTTTTATGGGCTGACATTATTCCTTTTTTGCTATTTCATATTATTTCTAGCCAAATTTTCTCATCGTTATTGTGACAGTATTACAGTATAAACAGTATTAAATACTTGAAACTAAGAGAACAAAAGACCTATGAGATAATCTTCCATTCTTATGGAAAGAATGTTTATCATACCATATATTTATATTATTATATATGATGTTTCTAAGAAAAATATCAGATAAAAATAAAGCCATTCATAATTAAATAAAAACAAGCATTAAAGATTCAAATCTATCCAACGAGTAGAGTTTTTATTATCTTTGTCTGCACAAATATTCTATATCGACCAGATAGTTTAGAATAAATGGTGTGAACATTTAGAGAATTACAAAAAATATAAATAATCACATTTTTGATATTTTAATTTTATTTTTATTTCTTGATATTTTCTCTTTTTCCAAATAAATAATAGAATATGCCATAAAGGTATCATTATGCATTTAAACAGTATCTTCAGAGTTATTTTCTTGTCACCTAAAATATATACATATTTTTCACTTTCTTTCCAGCAAATCTCTGAAAATCTCCTTCCACGTCATGAAATGGTTTTGAAGGAGAAATTCTCTAGAGAACAGAATATAACCTATAAGGCTTAATATCTTTCTTTGAATGAAACAACAGATGGATTCTGAATAAGTTAGGCAACAGCTCCCCGTTCATTAGTTTGACTTATTGGAAAAGACAGCATGCTGGTACCACCACCAAGCCCTCCTGCTCTGAGACAGCAATCACATTAGAATCCCTTGGCCCTCAGATTGGTCTGAAGGATTTTTCAGGACCGGAGAACACAGCATAAATCAAAGTGAAGAGGAAGAACCTGCAGGGTTACAAGGCTTCCTCCCCAAAATAGAAACACGTGGCTGGAACCACTGTGAGACTGATCATCAGATGGCACTCTGCGTGACTAGTTCAGCTGAAAGAGAGGAACGTGTGTTTTTATGTGATCTTTTTTGAAAGCTCTATTGTTTAAAGTTCCATGCTAATAAGGCTAAATGTACATTTTCTCCTTTTCTTTTGTAGCTTTACAACACTGCCCAACCCTTATTAGAATGGCCGAGCTACACGTAGGCGAGTCCCTTGTTCATCAGAAGCTTAGCACTTAGCTAGTATGACAAAGATTATAAGAAATCTGGAGTGACATGATTTATTCCTGCTAAAAACTGAAAGAATACAATATATATTTATTATGTGATAGTCTGATGCATTTTTAAAAGAATTTATTTTGGAGAACACACTATTATTCCAGTTGTTCAAACATCCTTAGGGGGACAACTATTTCAGTATTGCTTTTAGAGCTATTTGAATATTTTTCAATTAATGATGGATTTGATGTTTCTAATTAGCTGAAGGGCAGGACTAAGGATATGTAAAGCAATATAGCTGGATAATTCCCCTTTTTTCTTTTGATGAAAAATACACTGAAATAAGTGAACCTGGAAGCAATTACTAAAATTAAATTAAAAAATAAAATTTTGATAATAAATTGATAGTGTTTCATTACCCAATGCTTCAATAAACAAAACTTCATTTAGCTGAGAGGCCACAAAAAGAATGGATTAAAAACTGTGGTTGGATTTGTCTTAAACCTATCCCAATTTATGGAAAAATATTTGCCTTACTTGGAGCCTTGGTTAGTAGACATCCCGCAGGAGGAATGACACAGATTTTTTAACACTACCATTGTACCATTATAGAGTCTTTTCTTAGTTATTAGAATATTTTATTTCAAATCAACATTTTCTCTGTATAATAAGCATTGAAATATAAAAATAGTTTCTTTTGTTAATTTACAGTCACTCTCAGACATATCTGATCTACTAGCTTAGTCACAGAAAGGTATTCCTTTTATTTTATTTCTTTTATTTTGGGGTATCTGAAGATACTAATTCTTTTTTTTTTTTTCTCTCTATTATTCTGGTGATAGAGAAGGCAGTGGTAAACATCATACCTTTACTTTTTGTGAAAGTAAATGGCCACTGATCTTTTACCGTAATTGGCCTGGAAGGATACTGAAAGTATAATTTGTACTCAGAGAGATAGATGCAGGGAAAGAAAGCTGGAATAAGTGATGCGCAAAATCTCCAAGCGGGTCAATCTCTAATCTTAGTCTTTAGGTTTCATTCATACTTGTCAGTAGACTCTTTAGTACTCATTGACCACGTACTTCTTAGACATAAATTTAAAAACAAAAATCTCCATATGCTCCATCTATATGGATCGTATCTGACCCAAATGCTAGAGTCACCTCAAGTTCTGCATATTATGTGTGAAGTCTTTTCAAATTGTATCAAGTATTATTTATCATTTACTTTACATCTCTATTTTACATGGCCTTGCAGTTTTTGCATTTGTCTTGTCCTCTAAATTTTAAACTTCTGGAGGACAGGTACATTTGTTTTCTTGCTTTGCAAAAATTTAGGCTAGTGCCTTAGATGTAATAACATAGGCTCTTGGAATGTTTACAGAATATAAAAATACATGTACTATAGTAACAATTTTAGTTTATCCGGTAGTTTTTAAAAAATTCATTACTCATATAAGTAGGCTATGCTCTATATACTTTCACTTTCACTTCCTTGGCAATCACCTCAGCAGTCTTGTGAGACTGATAAAACTAATCTTATTTCACAGATGATGAGATTATGAGGCTGAGAAAGTTGTTTAAAGCCATACATACAGGTAATGTGTCATGAAGCCAATACTCAAATCCAAATTTAACTTCATGGCTAGTGCCCTTTCCATTATAGCTATAATTGATGTAAAATAAAAATAGCATGTATTATTGAGGCCTTTTTCTCATCTTTGCAAGAAAAAAAATCTAGTTGCAAAGAATCTTGCTGGTAAAAACAAAACCCTAAAAGCATAAGCTCTTACTCAAGTCAGTTCAAAGAGAAAAAGAGGTGTGTGTGTGTGTGTGTGTGTGTGTGTTAGAAGGAGGGATTGAGAGAATGTGAAAAAGCCAAAAATAGACTCCCAGTGACTGGGTCACCAAAATGCATTGAAGAATGGAACGTAATATTTAACTTCAAGGTATTTTCAGAACTCCAATAATAACCTCTCTTTTATCATGAACCCCCCAAAAAGGTTGCTTGGGATAGCTTTTTGTTGATGGTGTTTTGAAAGAATGAATAATTAGGGTTTTGTCCATGATAGGGTTACCACCATGGAGAAGAGATAGACTGAACAGAAATGGAAACACAGCCTGAAGGGAGAGACCTGTTCATCTTTATTTCCTGTGTTCCTCCAGCCTCAGGCAACCATCTTTAGAGAAACAGCCACAGAGATAATATTTTTGTGACTTAGTTTGAATCTTAAAGAACAGTTATGACTTTGATCTACATCTAGGCTATGCTTTCAAAGAAAATTTGTATATATTATATAATCAAAATAGACCTTAATGATCAGATGACTAACACAGATAATGATATTAAGATAGTCCTAGTTACATTATTTCTCAAATTGATGCAGAAGTATTTATAAATATGAACCAATTACTAAATTAGTCATTGTAAAGTCTTTACAACTTAGTGAATAGACGTCGAGGAGTTTAAGAAAGAGAGAATTGAATTCACCCACACGGCTTCTTATAACTAAGATCTGAAAGTTTCTTCATTAACATGACTTAACATTTTTAGGAAACAATTTCCTAGGAAGATATGATTGAAAATAACTTATCTTCGTACAGATAGTATTAACTTTATCTTAATAATATGTGACAGAAGACTACTAAAGTTAACCTAATTAGAGTAAAATTGATAGCATTGAATGGCCACTTTTTAAGGCTCAGGATAGCCAATTCGTAATTCTTGGTGCTTGTGAACATTACCTTATTTGGCAAAAGGGATTCGAGGGTGTAATTTATTTCAGGAATTTGA
The DNA here is from genome assembly GCF_048164855.1 of Canis lupus baileyi. NCBI lineage: Eukaryota > Metazoa > Chordata > Mammalia > Carnivora > Canidae > Canis > Canis lupus. Next base: position 64,902,894 of record NC_132850.1, on the reverse strand, counting down.
GATGGAGAGATTATCCTGAAATATGTGGCTAGGCCATAAATATCCTAAATGTCCTTATACAGGGGGTGGGCTATAGAAGAACGGAACATCATGATCAAAACCAGATGCTATATTGTTGGCTTTGAAGGTGAAAGAAAAGGACATGGCTTAAGGCAATGTGGGGAGCTTCTAGAAGCTAGAAAAGGCCAGAATCCATTTCTCCCTCCACTCGAATGCTATTAAGACCATCAAGGTAGAGTTTCCCCTTAGATTTGCTTCATCATCAGAGTGTTTTGGTAGCATTTTTTTGGGGAGCTAGCATTTAATAAGATATGATGACATTTGAAGTAATATTCTGTCTGGATAAGTAAAAGGTAATGCTAATAAAGTTCAATAAGTAAATAAAGATTATCACTGAAGTTACTAGGATAGGTATACTACTGTGAAAGATCATAGAAGAATTTCATGTGACTAAGGTCAATTAACGAGGATTATAAAAGATTATTTCTAGTAGAAAATTCTGTTCATAGTCCAGAATATTTAATCAGAAAAAGATATAGTGATGAGACTGTAAATTATAAAATAAAAAATAGAGCATGGAAGCATAATTGAGGACATTACATTTAATGTACATGCATCTGAAGTGAGCAGAACAATGGAAGAAAAGTAATACAAGAGAAAAGATAGAACAAAATCAGGTAATGAACAAATCACATCTTTGTGAAAAGCGATAGTCCCATATTGGCAAATATTAATGAAGAAGTCAAGATTAACATTTAAGACACAACATTTAGACATATTCAGTTTGCTTATAAGGAATGATCAAACTGGGATTATAATTTTCGTCCACAAAATTAAATGTTAGAAGACATTTGATGGGTCTTCAGAGGAATTCAGAGGAAAAGATCTAGGATTTAGAAGTTTTAGACCAAACTATAATTTAAGAGAAAGGGCAAAAAGGAAAAATAGCATACACATATCCTTTCCAAAACCTAATACTTAAGAATGATTCCAACCCAGAGAAATCTGAATCAGGGTAACATAGTAAGTGAACAAAAGAAGTAGGTTCATACTCTTAATACTACAAGTAAAAAATTGTCAACTCTCGTTGAATTTTCAATATATACCAAGAATTGTAAAATAATTTACATAGTATTATTTAACTCCCAGGAATTAAACTAACAATCAAATCTGCAAACAAGTGAGATTGGTACTATTGCCACAGATAAACTGAGATTTTGAGAGGTTAACTTCTGTTTCTAGGTTACCTGGTTGGTAAATAATGGTTCCCAGAGGCCCAGATCTGTCTGATTTTAAAGCCTGTGTTCTTTTTTTTTTTTTTTTTTTTTTTTAAGCCTGTGTTCTTAATTGCTAGACTAGACTCCATATATAGAAGAAACATAGATGGGAAATTTTTATCATTAAATAATTAGCATACTATCAATATAACTGATTTGGCAAATAAGGAAATCTTTGAGAAAAAAGTCAAAAAAATAATTTATGGTATTATCTACAAATTCTTGTTAAATATTTTAATGATTGTAAATAAAAGGAAACATCTGCCAACTGCTCTTCTTATGCTTTTCATATCTTTACATATAGTTATGTTTTTCCAAGTGGAATCATATATTACGTATCATGTGGTAATCTGTTTTTTCTTTTCATATTGTACCACTCCATGGGTATTAAAGTCTATTCTGCTATTTTCTTATCTTTGAAGGTAAAAATATCATGGACATACCTAAAAATACTTTGTAACCTTTCTTATGAATGGTCTAATTAAGTTCTTATAACACTTATTGAATTTCATTAATAATATATTATTTAAAAAGAGATAAAATAACACTTAGGTCTAAATGAACATACCCACGCCCCCAAATAAAATAATGTGTGAATGTGTTTTGCAAACCATAGTATTCTAGAGGTGAAGGAGAGATTTTGCTTTTTACTATTTGTATAGCTGCTTTGTGATTTAAGCAGTATTTTTATATTCTTTTCTTATCTTGAAGTTATCAGCAAGGCTATATCTGGCAAGGGGAGTGTTCTTATTTCTATATCACAAAAAAAATAACTCAGTTTTTATACAAACCTGTTGGTTTCATAATTACCAGCTCAGCATAGTAAGAGTTCTGACTTTAAACCTAGTGCTTTTCCAGTATATCTTATCTTTCAACTCTATTCATTTTTTCCTTTGTTGATTTTTTTCTCTATTTCAAAACATTAATGCTGCTTTCATATTTGTGTATGTCTCACAAAGTGGTTAAACATTTCTAATGCAGATAATGTAATCTAGAGGGCATAAAACATAATAACTTCACATATTTGGAAGGTTAAATGAGAAGCACATTCAGTATAGGATCTAAATGATTTCTCATACTCATGTAACACATGCAGTCTTGGATTTCCTACCTATGGAGATTACGCTGCTATTTAATGTGTGAAGAATTGGATTTCATGGATTATTGAAACAATTTCTACAAAATGATGTTGCGACCCTTAGATGAATAGTGATTCTAAAATTTCAGCAACTTTTCCTCTAATCTGATATTTTTGAGAGGTTAGTAACCTGTACTCTCAAAGCTCAGTAATCTATTTGACAAAGAGAATCAGCCTCCTAGTAATTAAAATTTCTTTAGCTTTTAATACAGAAATCAAAGATAATATTTTCTAGTGAACTGCATGTTTTTGAAATGATAATGAGAAAAAAATGGCCTCTTTTGCATACCATTTTATTTCCTTTTAGGACACTGAAGGACAACTGTGGAAAATAGGATGCTCTATTTCTACCTAATTTTACTTTTATAATAATTCTTGGTTTTAGCTAGTTTTACATTTTTCCCTTTCTCTGAATTAATATTAACTAAAGCAAGAGAATATGATCTCAAAGAAAAGCCAGTTTGCAGCTAAATAAAATCTTGGTTGGGTAATCCATAAATAAGTTGGTTACATATATAATAAGGAAACTGTATATTTCTGTATTAAGGGAAATTTAACCCAAAGAAAAGTTTTAGAATTTTGGAGTTAATTTTGATACACATATAACTAATATATATTCTAAAATTAAAGTAATGTTTGTTTAGGGTAATATTATTTTAAATAAATGTCCTGTATGGCATTTTATTATGTTTGGTGAGTGAAGATGTACAAATATCAAAAGAAGAGAAAGAAAGAAAAATGTGGTATAATAATAAAGGTGGAAAGCATTAATTACTGGAAAATTTCTTTATAGACATTCGTTGTTCATCTAGCCGTAGTTTGCTCTGGAGATGAAGAGACAAAAGGAGCACATTATACCTTGATTGGTTTTATCGATTGGCTCCTGGCTTTCTACTTCCTTAATAAAATGCACTGATGGCATTAGAGTAAGGAATCTAAGACAAGTGAGATGTCTTAATTTTATTAATAGCTAAAAGGCTTGAAAAATGTTTAAAGTATTAGAATGTAATTTCTTAAGAGTGCCTGGTTTTATAAGGTCATTGGACTTAAGTTTTATTATGCTTTTCCTTGCAAATGTTCATCAATATTCTGATAAATAACAATTAATAAGTGATCTCATTGAGAAGTATGTATCTTAGAAGTCATCAAATTTTTAGGAAGTGAAAGATGATTCAGAAAATATTGATGGTCACTAAACTATATGGTAAGATGCCCCCCAACTTTTTTTTTTTAATTTTTGAAATAATCTGTCAACCGTTTGCCAAACTACACTATGATACCACGACTGATTCAGGAAATGATAGTCATCCACATAAAGGGGAAATCTAGTCTTGTTATTTTTAAAAATAATGCTTCGTTATTTTTATACTTCAAAGCATTGATAACCCATCTAAAATTTTTGTAATATGTACTCAAGTACAATTCCATTTTCTGTTCTAAATTGCATTTGGAACGTTTTTTACATCACTTTTCTTCACTTAAAACGTGTAACAGTTGAATGTAAGAGCTAAATCAATACTAGTACTTAGATAATGTACAAAAATTGAGAACATATGTTAAAATTCATCAAAACTTATATGATATCTTATATTCAAGGGAAAATCTCTGCCAAATAAATATGGTGTGTTAAATAGGAATCAGTATGGATTGCTCCACACAGGACATACATTAATCTCCTTTTTGGAAAGTGATAGTTGATAGAAATATTCATTTGATAGACAAATACTAGGGGGAAAAAAAAGGGCCAAAAAAATCATATGATTATATAATACTAGAACAGGATTTTAACTTTGCTCCCTTTAGAATTCAGTTTTCATCAAGGCTCTAACCTGCTGGCAAAACAGCAGCTGCCAAGTGCATCCACATCCCAAATGGAAGGATAAGCCGCCTGGGTGGGGCTTGCAAAGAAAATTCTAGGAACCAGTTTTCTCTCACTTAGCAACCTTGAGAAGTTGAAGAGGGTCTAATTTAGAATTATAGATGGGATTATTTTGGGAGAAATGATAGCGTTCTCTAAGACCTTTCTGCCATGCCAGGGTAAGTGAGGTGGAAGCTGAAGGATGCTAATACCATCTTCACGGAGACCACAGAGAGCACTGGATCCGTGTTCCTGGAGTTTGGGGGACACCGTGGACTCTCACTGGGAAAGGCTAACGGTGAGGCTACATGGGTAACTAGCGGCTTTAGGTGAAGAGGGGTGACTTCACCAGGAGTGCCCGAACTCTAAGAATTTATGTACATCCAGAGGTGGTCACACTCCCAGAGTTTGTTGGGACATAGGACGTCTTGAGTGTTTACCATGGGCCAATTGAGAGCCACAAAGTAGGAAGATTTAGTCATAAGTCATTTTGAAGGATTTGGGTCCAAATCTTCTTTCAGAGGATTGATAGGAACTTTAGAAGCAGACTGATAAACTCCAGAGGATTCCTGGCCATGAGAGGTATCCCCCAAACCTCCTGTGTTCCAAAGAAACATCTCCTGTGGCCAGAGAACTTTAGTGCTACATGACTAAAATACCTGTTAAATTAGACCGAAGATTTTCTGGAACATTTTTCCCATATACTCACCCTTCCCTAATTCTGGAGGCATTGAAGGCCTGTCAGACTGCTCTCAGGTATGAGGGACAGACCCAAACAAGGATAAAAAAGTCAGTCTTGCCTTCTTTACTGATGTAGGAGTTTGGCCTGCAGGAGCCGGTGAGAGAGAAACTTTGAATAAAATGTTCAGGAGGGCCTGGGTGGCTCAGTGGGTGAAGCATGTGCCTTTGGATCAGGCCGTGATCCCAGGGTCTTGGGATCGAGCCTTGAGTTGGGCTCCATGCTCAGCACGGAGCCTGCTTCTCCCTCTCTTCTCCGCTCCTGCCCTCTCTCACTATCTCTGTTGTTATCTCTGTGTCTCTCTCTCAAATAAATAAATAAAATCTTAACAAAAAAATAGATGTTCAAAATTTTTACCTCCACAAACAGACATTTTTTTAATATCTATAAATTTTTGTTAGTGGAAGTGACTTATTAATATGCAATTAGGTAGAGTAATAGACTCATGATATCTCCTATGAACTGAATGTTTGTGTCTCCCACATTCATATGATAGAGCCCTAATTCCCAATGTATTAATATTTGGAGGTGGAGACTTTGAAAGGTAATTGGATTTATATAAGGTGTAAGTGTGGGTCTCCCCCTCCCCGCAACAGAATTAATATCCTTGTAAGAAGAGATCAGAGCAGTCTCTCTCTGCCATGTGAAGACCCAGTGAGAAGAAAGCGTTCCGCAAACCCGGGGACAGGCTCTTTCAGAAACTGAATCTGCTGTCAACCTTCATCTTGAACTTCCTAGTCTTTACAACTGTGAGCAAAAACCCTGTGTTGGTTAAGCTACCCAATTTATTACATTTTCTTATAGCAGCCTGAGCTAAGACAGGACCTGTAGGAAACTAGCCCCATGGTGCTGAAACGGACGGTGTGAGAATAAAAAAAGTCACGTATATTTTTGTTTCTAATTAATAGCCCAAGCTTAACTGCCTAGAAGGTCATTTTGCTATTTTCCAAAAATAAAGGATAAATAATATAATAGTGCATTAATTTACATAATCAGAAAGTTAACAATGTGTCAGAGACACTTATTTTAAAAAAACTAAAACTTAAATTGCTTTGTATCTTTCATTGAAATTCTTTGTTCTATTTCACCCCATTGCCTGCCTTAATGGACTTTCTCAGTCTATATTTCTTTCATTCCCAAAGAAATATTTAACAGTGAGAAGTGAAACCAAGTAATAGACATTTTAACTACAAATTACAAAGCTTTGTAATTGATTGAGTACCTGGGTGACTCAATCGGTTGAGGGCTGCCTTTGGCTCAGGTCATGATCCCAGCGTCCTGGGGTCTGAACCCAGCACTGGGCTCCCTGCTTCTCCTCTCCCTCTGCCTGCTGCTCCCCCTGCTTGTGCTCTCTCTCTCTCTGTCAAATAAATAAAATCTTAAAACAAAACAAAACAAAACAAAACAAACCCCAAGGCTTTGTCTTTCCTGTTTTTATTTTAAATTGAATTATTCAATCTTTGATTTGTAACCATTAGATCCATACTCTCTTTTTGGTTGGTTTGCTTATACCTTTGCCAGTGGGGTCTGTGTGAAAATAATACTAATATAGCAATGATTTCATGGTCTATTTTGATGTTTTGATGGCTCTCCAGAGACAAGTCATGAGTTCCCCCACCTAACGTGGAGTGTGAACTATACTAGGAACTGCGTGAAGTGGTCAGTGCCTCATGTCACTGCTTAGGATGCCTCCATGTCTATATCTAATGCATCTTTATTTTCTATGGTTCATCATATGCCTGAGTAGAGGAGGTGGGGCATTAAAAAAAAAACATTCATCCATCAAGTAAGTGAAAAGGTAAAGCAAGTATCATGTAGCATTAGCTAGGAAACATCTGATAATTGCCTTCTCTGGATATTATAAAAAATATAAAGTGTAATCAGTAAAAATTAGGACATTCTTTCCACTCCCCTTATTGATGAACACATGTATCTAAGTAAGGCTGGCTTGGCTTCAGATAATCACTATCCCTTGTTGGACAATGTAGCAAGTTCCCTAAACTCTCCTGATTCACCTTTTGTGGAATTACAGTCATAGATACATTGTTTGCTTGAGTTGTCATGGAGATTAATGGGATATATATATTCCAGTTAGTAGTAGTTTTTATTAATCTTATTTCTCCTCTTCCTATTCCTCATTATCATCATTAGCTTCAACCTATACTCCTGCTTAGATTTTAATTGTTCTTATGAGAATTCTAAGAGGCAATATCATTTTCAAAAAAATCATTTAGATGCAAAATTAGAAATAATAACTTAATTCAGTTGTAAAATTAAAACTTGCAGTCTTTTATTTTATTTTTTATTTTTTTAAACTTGCAGTCTTTTAGATACCCACACATATACCTATAATATTTTCCCATTTCTTATATACTTAGAAATTTGTAAATTCATAAATGCTTTCAACTATTATTGATCTAAATATACTGTATAATATTGTATAATATTGAGAAGTTGGTCACAGATCCTAGCAGCTTTCAAGACTATATGGAAATTTTCTAATCAAAAAAAGACAGGAGAAACAAAGTCAACCATTTACATTAACCATGCAAGTTTGGCACCCACAGTACTCAGTTTCAGTACTTAAAGGACAATTTATAGCTTTAAATGCCTATGTTAAAACAAATTTAAAAATTAAGCTTTATCATAAGAAATTAGAAAAAAAATGAAAATTATACTTAAAGCAAGCAGAGAGTAGGAAGTAAAAAAGACAAGAGTAAAAATAAAACTTAAAAAGAAAAACAAAAGAAAATAAATGAAATCATAAGCTTATTCTTTGGACAGTAAAATTGATAAAATTCTAGCAAGTCTAACAAAGAAAATAGAGAAAATACAAAATAGTAAATATGAAAATAACTGAAGACATCACTACCAGAAGGAATGCTATGAACAATTGTGCCCGTAAATATAATTTTAATTCCTTAGCAGACAAAGACTATCAAAACTCACTCAAGAAAAACAAATGACATGAAATCTCTAATATCTTTTGTAGAAATTAAATCTATAGACAACAAAGAGAACCTCAGGGACATAATTTCACTGGAGATTTCTGCCAACCATTCAAGGAATGAATAATAACCAGTGTTACCAGATCTCTCATAGAAAAATAGAAGATAGGGGCAGACTGGGTGGCTCAGCAGTTTAGTGCCCGCCTTCAGCCCAGGGAGTGATCCTGGAGACCTGGGATCTAGTCCCATGTCCAGCTCCCTGAATGGAGGCTGCTTCTCCCTCTGCCTGTGTCTCTGCCTCTCTCTTTGTCTCTCATGAATAAATAAATAAAATCTTAAAAAAAAGAAAATAGAAGATAACACTTTCTAACTCATTTTATAGAGACATATTTACACTAATACCAATATAAAACCAACATTACAAGAAATAAATCTTATAGGATAGTAATCCTTATGGACAAAGATGCAAAAACACACAACCTGATATAAGAAAATGCAATGCAGGAATATATAAAAAGAATAATGTACCATGACAAAGTGAGTTTTATTCCAAGTGTGTAAAGCTGAGGTTACATTAAAAAATTAATCAATTTATTTCATCATTTTAATTAACTAAGAAGAAAACTCATATGATCATCAAAATATGATGTGAAAAACTCAAGTATAGCATTCATTCATGTTTAAAAATCTTAGCAAACTTGAAAGAGAAGGCAACATATTTTTAAAATTTATTTATTATTTTATTATTTATTATTATTATTATTATTTTTAAGAAAATATTATTATTATTATTATTATTATTATTATTATTTCTCTTTATTGGCCCACAGCAAGCACACCCTCGGTGATAAGAGAATTACAAGGTGGTATTGACAGCCCTAGGGAACTAGGGGACCAGTCCACTGACTGGTGCAGTTAAGAGCTTTGGGGTGGGAACCAGCTGCAGTGGAACTGCCAGCACCACATGCTGAATTGGGGTGCATGCATTTGAGCACATAGATGACTTTGTTTCCTGGAATTGCATCCATCAAATGGCTGCAAAAACATCATCCCTCCCCAGAAGGGATTCTAAAGAGGATAATCAAATCGCATCTTAAGAAATAGTAGGTGTGTATTGCACAAGCCCTGTTTGAGAAAAAGCACTGTTTCTCTTGCCAGCTCTGCCCTTTCTCCTGACTTGCGTTGTTCACAAACTCCTGCTATTTTTCCTGGTCCCTTTTTTTTTCAGTGTGTAATCAATCAGTTTCATATTCTCTGTGGAACATATTCTACATTCATCCTCTGTTGACCAGCCGGTTCATCGTGGGCCTCTTTTTTTCTCTGGGCCTCAGTTTCTTTCTTTTTTTTTAATCTAATTAAAGACATCTACAAAAACTTTTCAGCTAACATTATACTCAATGGTGAAATATGAATGTACTCCACCACTTGCTCCATCACTGCCTTCATACTGGGAACAAAGCAAGGATGTCTTTTCTTATCATTTATTCAACATCTTACTGAAAATCAGTATAATAAGATTAAAAAATAAAACATGTATATTATACAGGTCTTTCACCTCTTTGAGTTTATTCTTAGATGTTATTATTATTTTAATTATTATTTTAATTTCTCTTTCTGCTGCTTCATTATTAGCATATAGAAATCCATTGGATTTCTGTACATTGATTTTGCATTCTGCAACCTTACTGAATTCATTTATTAGTTCTAGTAGTTTTTTGGTAGAGTCTTTAGAGTTTTCTATATATAGTATCATGTTATCTGCAAATAATAAAAGTTTTTCTTCTTCTTTACCAATTTGGGTGCCTTCTTAACTTTTTCTTGTCTGATTGCTGTGGCTAGGACTTCCATTACTATGTTGAATAAAAGTTGTGAGAGTGAATATACTGGTCTTTTCCTGACCTTAAGGGAAAAGCTCTCAGTTTTTCATCACTGAATATGATGTTAGGTGTGAAAACTATAAAACACTGATGAAAGAAATTGAAGACAACACAAACAAATGGAAAGATCTTTCATGCTTATATATTAGAGGAATGAATATTATTAAAATGTCCATACTACCCAAATCAATGTACAGATTTGATGCAATCTGTATCAAAATACCAATATCATTTTTCACAGAAATAGAATAATCTTAATATTTATATGGAACCACAAAAGACCCCAAATAGCTAAAGAAATCATAAGAAAAGCAAAGCTGGAGATATCACAATTCCAGATTTTAGGTTATATTACACAGCTATAGTAATCAGAACAGTATGGTACTGGTGTACGGGCACAAAAATAGACACATAGATCAAGGGATCAGAACAGAAGTTCAAGAAATAAGCCCATAATTTTATAGCAAATTAATATTTGACAAAAGAAGCAAGAATATGCAAAGAGAAAAAGTCTGTTTAACAAATGGTATTGGGAAAATTGGACAGCTACACGTAAAAGAACAAAACTGAACCACTTTCTGACACCATACATAAAAATAAACTCAAAATGGTTTAAACACCTAAATGTGAGACCTGAAACCATAAAATTCCTAGAAGAGGACATTGGCAGTAATTTCTCTGACATCAACTGTAACATTTTCTTGATATCTCCTGAGACAAGGGAAACAAAAACAAAAAATGTTGGAATTACATCAAAATAAAAAGCTTCTGCACAGCAAAGGAAACAACCAACAAAACTAAAAGATAACCTACTGAATGGAAGAAGATATTTGTAAATGACATATCCAATAAAGGATTAGTATCTAAGATATATAAAGAACATATATGTAAGTCAACATTCAAAAAAAAACAATAATCCAATTAAAAATGGGCAAAAGACATGAACAGACATTTCTCTAAAGAGCATGTTCAGATGGCCAACAGACACATGAAAAAATGCTCAACATCACTCATAATTAGGAAAATACAAACTAAAACCATAATGAGATATCATCTCACCCCTGTCATAATTGTTAAAATCAGCAACACAAGCAACAACAAGTGTTTATCAGGATGTGAACAAAAAAGAAGCCTCATGCAGCATTGGTGGGGATGAAAACTGGTGCAGCCATTGTGGAAGACAGTATGAAGGTTCCTTAAAAAATATAAAAAAGTAGAATTACCCTTTGATCCAGCAATGAGACTACTGGGTACTTACCCAAAGAATACAAAAATACTAATTGAAAAGGACATATGCACCCCCTATACTTAGTGCAGCATTATTTATAATAGCCAAATTATGGAAACAGAACAAATGTCCATCAATAGATGAATGGATAGAGAAGATGTGGTATGTAAACAATGGAATATTATTCAGCCATAAAAAGAATGAAATTTTGCCATTTGCAACAACATGGATGGAAGTAGAGAATATAATGTTAAGCAAAATAAGCCAGTCAGAGAAAGACAAATACCATATGGTTTCATTCACATGTGGAATATAAGAAACAGAATAAATGAATGCAGAAAAAAAGAGAAACAAACCAAAGAACAGACTTCTTTTGAAAGATTTTACTTATTGATTTGAGAACGAGAGATGGCAAGAAAGAGCAGAGCAGGAGGGAGGAGCAGAGAGAGAAGCAGGCTTCCCACTGAACAGGGAGCCTGATGCAGGGCTCCATCCCAGGACCTTGGATCATGATCTGTGCTAAAAGCAGATGCTTAACTGACTGAGCCGTCCAAGTGTCCCAAAAGCAGACTCTTAACTATACAGAACAAACAGATGACTATCAAGGGGGAAGTAGGTGAAAGGACTGAAATATGTAAAGGGATTAAGAGTACACTTATCTTGATGAACACTGAGTAATATATGGAACTGTTAAGTCATCATATTGTATACCTGAAACTAATATAATACTTTATGTCAATTGTACTGGAATCAAAATGTTTTTTAAGATTTATTTGAGAGAGAGAATGCATGAGCAGGAGGAGGGACAGAGGAGAGAGACAGGGGAAGCAGACTTCCCACTGGGCAGGGAGCACATCATGGGGCTCGATTTCAGGACCTTGAGATCATGACATGAGCTGAAATCAAGAGTCAGATGCTTAAATGACTGAGCCCCCCAGGCATCCCATGGAATCAAGATATTTTTAAAAAGGCATATATATTGAAAGAGAAGAAAAAAAACACTCTTGGCAATAATTAAAGAAGACATAACTTAACGGAGATTTTGTACATCATTTTCATGGCAGAAAAACTTAATATTGCTAAAATATCAATTCTCCTCAAGTTGGTTTGTCAATTTAACACAATCCCAATCCCAATCCCATCAGCATTTTATGTAGATTTGAACAATTTGATTCTAAAATACCCATACAGATGAAAGGACCTAGAACAACTGAAACAGATTTGAGAAAAATGTGGAAGAATAATGTTGATTTTAAGAATTGTTATGAAATCACAGTAATAATGATATTGTGGTATTGATTAATGTTCTGGAAAAATAGATAAATGGAATAGAACAGGATATCTTGCAATAGAGCTGCATGCATATGGAAAAATAGCTTTTGACAAAGTTGTAAAGCAATTCAATGAAGAAAGAAGACTTTTTCCAAGAAACAGTGTTTTAAAAGCACTGTCCATAGTGCTTTTAAAGCACTATGAGGATGTCCATTAAAAAAAAAAAAAAAAAAAACTTGATCTATAGCTCACATGTTACACAAAAATTAACCTCAAATTGACCTTAGCCCTAAATAGAAATGTAATTGTCTAAAATATCTGGAAGAAAATAAGGGAGAAAATCTGCATGACTTTGTGTTAGTAAAACATTTTTAGAAATGACAATAAAAATATAATCTGTGAGGAAAAAATTAGGCTTTGTCAAACTTGTAAATTTTTGATCTGTGAAAAAAACTGTTGAAGGAATGAAAAGACAAGTCCTAGAATCAGAGACTATTTGTAAATCACATATCTCATGAAAACCTTTTTTTCACAATAAAGAACAATGAGAAATAAACAGAAAAAAATACTGAATTAAAAAATAGGTAAGCATTATAAGCAGACCTATTCTCAGTGAAGTTATGGTAAATAAGCATATGAAAAAGTACTAATATCATTATACACAAAGAAATGCAAAGTAAAACTACAATGAGATAATGCATCCTAATAAATGAAAGAGGCTATATTCGTAAGATTTCATGGTCTTTGATTCTATTTATATGACAATCTGGAAAAGGCAGAACTAGAGGAATGGAAAACAGATGAATAATTGCCAGGATTTGAGGGCTTGGGGACATGGTTGACTATGAATGGGAACCGTGGAGGGATTTGGGGTGATGAAAGTCTTCTATAAGGAAATGTAGTATTGGATGATGACTCATAACTCATACAACAGTATAGCTCAAACACCATCTTCTGTCTCACATAAATTTAAATTAATAAGATCGACTAGAATGTAGAGGGAATCCAACAAGGAACGCAGATCGTAACAAGCAAATCTAATTTATAAATGAGTGTTGTACCCACAGTGAAGTGGTTTGGGAGAAGGGACATGTCCTAACTTTGGCAAATAGTGTTTAACCAGATATCATAAAGCTAAAGATAAAAATTTTGTTGGCAAAATTGGTCCTCACAGGGCTGTGGTTTACCACATTTTAAACTGTACTTATGCTAGTGTTGAACAAATAAACACGTTTTAGGTATTGGCAGATTTTTACTGTGTGAGGTTATAAATAATAGAGGAATATAAAATTTTGGTGCTGGATTAGATTGACGTTATCGATATGAAGATAGATAATAGCCAGAGAGAGAGAGACAGACACACACACACACACACAGAAAGGTGGGTAGTAGATGGATAGATAGGTGAATAGGTGGGAAGATCTAAACGTACATACGTGCATATAGATACGTGCAGATATATGGGTTAGCATTTTCACGTATTTCATGGCTCTGTCATCTTAAAGAGTTTATAAGCAATGGTTCCCCTGTAGAAATGAGCCCACCCAGCGTTCAGATCTCAGTTTTTAAAATATTATTATTCGATTAAGGGAATCAGGGATCCTCAGAGAAGTGGTTAATGCCAGGACTGGGGCCGGAAAAAGTACAATAGACCTCTTAGCACACTAGAGTGCAGTATACCTATCCTAACAGTTCCTACATTGAATCTTAGATTACATGAATTTGCTTTTGAATATACAAAGAGACTTAAGAAGGAAACAAACCTAGAATATAAAGCTGCATTTCTATATCTTTTTTTTTTTTTTTTTTTTTTTTTTTTTTTTAAAGAGAGGAGATAAAGCATAGTATCTGAGAGGGAGGTGACTCACCTGTTTCTTGGTTGTTATTGGCAGACAAGTTATATATATAACCCAGTGATTCTGAGAAAGGCTCTTATTTAATACTTCCTTCTTCTAACTGAGTTAAATAATATTTTCTAAAACCATATTTCAAACTCTGAAGCATTCAACTTAGTCCAAATCAGTATTCTACATAAGAAAAAGACCAAGTCCACTAAACTGTAAAATTAGAAGACATTTAGTATCTTGAAAGAAGTGGCGTATCCATACACCGTCATCCTACAATTCACAATATCTGAGATAAAATAAGACCTGGAGAGGAGTGAGATCTTGACGAGCTTCTAGTGAACCTTAAGTTGTGATAGGTTCAGTTGCGACCTTGTTGCACAGAAAATTCCTCATTTCAAAACCAATGATTCGCCTATATTGAGGGTTCACAAATCTGACCCTTTTTTGCCTTGCAGGGACTACTGCACTCACTGTGAATATTTACTTTTATATATATATGAGCTACGTGCTTGATTAAACCCACAGTAGTCAGTATAACCGGTGATGAAAAGTACACAGAGGGTGTGTGTACCTCCAGGTACCAAGGCTTATCTTACAGCGTCTTTGTCTGTTCTCCGACATTTTGAGCCTGGCAGCTAAATGACAATCTAGAAGAATGTGTACATATATTCAACATTTCTAAAGAACTGAATGGTAATTCAAGAAGATGACTATTGTGGTGATGGCAACAACATAAGGACCATAAAATACAATGGTTTCTATATTTTTTAAAGGATTGCTAATACACATTACTTAGAACAATGTGTCTACTGGGGTTGAAGCTTTTTTTAACTTGAAAAAATATTTCTACAGTGCTTTCAACTCTGGCTATTTAAAAATAAAATAGCACAAACGTTGCAATTAAGAAATAGGATGATAAAATACATTAAGACATCTTGTTGCTTTATTATTAATTGCCACAAAATAAAGAGGAAAAGCCCATATGAGTAAAGTGATTCCCATTTTATCCACAGCGGTACCTGAAACACATCTTATGTACAAAGAGCCTATAATTATTTGTATGTTTTATACAGGATACTTATAATACTGTTAACAGTTTTTCTGGTTCCTTTTAGCATGATTATCAGAATGTCTGAAGAACAGCAATAGAAGGGTAATTGAGAAAGAATATATTCATAATTATATGTGGTGTAAGGTGGGATCTTGGCAAAGGAAATGGGTCTCAAGAGGCAGTTTCTTTAAATGCCTGTGTGAGAAAAGCACGTCCACGAGTTATAGGCAGACTTTCAGAATCTTTGGAGACAATTCAAAAGCAGCTGAGTCAGGGACTGATAGTGTGAACTCTGAAATACTTAAAAAGAAATGCAATCCATTCTTTTTTGGTGAATCAAGCTGGACTATCCCTGATTACAAGGAGTTTCTGCTGATAGAAGAAATCTATGGTGGATGGAAGACTGGGTGTGGGTCCGGGAGGTGGGGCTACAAGGGGCCAATCACCCGGGAATGCCCGTGCTGTCTATTTGCTTTCTCAAGTCCACCTAGTCCCAGAAATGTATGACTCATTAAGATAACTGGGTCTTGTTACGCAAACATCATTTCTTAAGACTTTAATCTTGTGGTGTAATAAGAGAAATACAGGTTTTTAAAAGTGAGTTGTGATAATCCGATGACTTTTTTCCTGTGCTGTCTGTTATATAGGTTGATTAAGTAGAAGAAATAAAAATATAATTAGCCATGTATTTTTTTTCTGTTGTTGCTTTTCCAACTTTCAATGTTGTTTAAACTTGAAGAGGATTTGGTTTTAACCTAATGTTTATTTAAGTGAGTGAATTGCATTAATGTTACTAATAGAAATATAATGGAAAAATAACTTTCGGAATGACTTTAAAATAATCTGGGCCCTGGCATTTAAGAGATAAAATAACATAACAACAGATCTGGTGAGCAATAAGTGGAATCACATCTTCCACAGGCCCTATGATCTGTTTACTGTAAGCACTTTTGAGAGTGGAACAGATTCTACAAATTTAAGTTTTTTTTTTTTTTTAAGATTTTCTTTATTTATTCATGAGACACACAGAGAGAGGCAGACACAGGCAGAGGGCTCCATGCAGGAGCCCGACATGGGACTTGATTCCCCGTCTCCAGGATCACGCCCTGGGCCAAAGGCAGATGCTCAACTGCTGAGCTACCTAGGCGTCCCCTACAAATTTAAGTTTTATTGCTTGTCTTGTTATTATGGTGAATGCTCTAAGAATTTGAAAGCCAGAACCAAATTCTTTTTCACAGTCTCCTCTTTAATGTTTTTACCTCCTGCTTCATGTCTTTGTTTAATTCTGGAATAATGATGGTTCTTATACATCAGTGGGATACAGATTTCAATAAGTCAGAGCTTTTGACAATCATATTCACTGTTGTTTCCCTAGTACCTAGAATTGAGAGCAGACATTGGACTGGGAGACCAGGTAGGAAGCTATTTCGTAAAGTTGACAAGTGATGATGATGCTGTAGCTTGGACCAGGATAGTTGTAATGGAAGTGCTGAGAGGTAGTCAGATAATGAATATATTGTGAATGTAGATAGAAAAGATTTTGATAATAGATTGTTTTTAAGGCACAAGAGAAAGAGAGGAGTCAGAGATAATTTTTTTTTTTTTTTTTTGGCCTGAACTGTTAAGATGATAGTTTCCACTGAGTGAGTAGACATCTGGTCATATGACTGGGATTGAAGCAGAGATGCTAAATTGAGATGTAAATCAGGAAACTTTGTCTATACATTACAGTCAAACCATCATATTGGGATAATGACAAAAGGAGTGACCATAAGTAGGAAAAAGAAAAGTTTCAGTTGAAAGCTAGAACATTCCTGGCAAAGGAGACCATGTCAAACCACACTCACATATCTAATAAAATGAGGAATGAGGACTGGATGTGGGGTTCAGGCACATGGAGATCACCATTGATGTTCAAAAGGACAACTAAGGCGAAGTGGGTTTGGGTGAAAACCCAGTTAAAGTGGGTTTGGAGAGAATCAGAGGAGAGGAATTGAATATGATGAATGCATTGCACTTTCAAGGAATTTTGCCATAAAAAAAAAAAAAGAGTCTGGAAGTAACCAGTGAGGGAAAAAAGTGGGATTATGAAAATTTTAGTATGGTAGGAGCTATTCACAAATAATGATTATGCTGAGTTTAAGAGACTATGTATTTCCATTCATGAAATTTTTGATGTTATTCAATTTTATTAATAGATTTGATGAATAATGGCATACATACCTGTGTATGTGTATGTTTGCGTGTACATATATATGTGAGTGATGGCACACATATATGTGTGTTTATGTAGACTTAAACTTGGTAAAAACAGCTTCATCTCTAGAAGGAGCTCACTGGGTTGCTAAATGCCAGGGCTTTTGAGTTAGAGTGGGATAAAAGTGCTGGAACTGCCACTAAATAAACACCAATACTCGTGTGCCTTTTTGGGGTACTGTTTATGCTTCAAGTCTTCTTAGCGTTTTATCTGCCACTTAATTCTCAAGAAATTCTTTTAACACCGGTGGTATCATCACATCCACTTCACAGGTAGAAAACTGAGAGGCAGAAAGGTAAATTTTTCTCAGTCATATGGGTCCCACGGGGGCAAGGCTGGCTCTGACTTTATTTCATTATTATTCTACAGTTGTATTTGCTTGGCCTTTACGTTTAAAAGTATTCTATAGCTAGTATATGGGGCCTTAAAAATTTAACAACATACTTCTATGTTGCTTCAAGGAAAAAGTCACCACATTTAATTTTTCCAGTCCAATATACATTAATTCAAGAGGCTTCAGCAAGAGTTGAAGCATAACCAGCATGATTCATAACTTTTGTTGAATCGAAGTGTGTAAAATTCAGACAATGTAGTCTTGTGATAGCAGAAAGCAATCTAACGTATGAATAACCTTTTATTAATATTTGTTCAGTAAGTCATACTGCAGATAAATAATCAAAGTCAGATTTCTTGGATGGAAGTTTTTCTCTCAGGAACACCTTTCGATAGGAAAATCCTGCTTTAAAATAATCTTGCCTAATCAACAGCTTCTGCTCCTCTGGGAGGTCTTCTCAGCTCACAGTCACTGTGGATGGGATGCCCTGAATCTGTGTTGGATTTATGAGGGCTCTTCCTGCTTCACATGTACTTCACTGCTAAGTACCAGTCCACATTCGTTTGGCTAAAAGGCAGACAATCATGTTACGCACACTAGAAATGGCCTAAATTGCTGTCATTTGGCTTTGACACTCTTTGGGGAGCCATTCTAGAGACAGATTTATGAGTAAGAGCCATCCTTTGCCATCTTTGTAAATTTACTGCTGCTAATTTTCTACCTCTTAACTGGGTTCCCAAAGGACCTACTTTTTGCTTTGAAACACGAAGTCTGTAATTATGTAGGATAATCACACTTCGGTATTTTTTACCTTTTTCTTGTGTGTGTGTTAGAAATAGTTTTGGAATTAGTATCCTGCATCACCTCTTCCTGGTGTTTCACTTGGAGGAAAGTATAAGCCTCAGTATATTTGGGTGGAAAATAGGAACACTCTCCTTGAAGGTTGTGAAGACTGAAAATAATGTACTGTAGCACCACTGAACAGAATATCTGGTGTTTCCAAAAAGAATTTTAAAACTTTTGCATGTCAAAGAGTATTCTTGTGGAAAGATTTTCTGTGACTGTTAAAGTAGACAAGGTGTGCAAAGCTCCTGGTGTATAGTAGAGATTCAGATAATTTTAACAACTGTTTCTCTACTTCAGGCATTATACATAATGTTAATTCAGATTGGACGATGATATCAATATGTAATATTGCTTGTAATACTTCTACAATTAATATTTTTCTATCAATCAATACATATGGTTGAAATAGGAAAGTTGTCAAAAGGATTGGAAAAAGAATAGGAGTAAAGTTTACTTTGAGTCAAAAAGGAAGAATATAATCAAATAAATCCAAAGTAAATAAAATTCTACTATATAAAAAAGGGGATCAACTAATGACAAAACAGAACAAAAACAGCCAACAATTTCAAATATATTCCTAGAAGAATCAGACCAATATATTTGGACGAGGCAGTATATTATGGTGACTAAAAGCTCAAATGACATGGGGGTACTGGGTTTGGATCCTGGGTTTTGGCAGATATATACATATATTAGCACTCTTCAGTGCGGTTTCCCTCAATGTAGGAGGGATATTATAATAATATCTTCCTAAAAGGTGATTTGTATCTGACTAATTAATAAAACAATTTCAGACTTTCCATAATCATTTAATTAAATCTTGCTTTCAGTAGACAACCTTTTCATCAAGCACATAGGTAAAATACACTCATTGCATTAAAGGTAAATTTACTTTCTTAATGCGACAAACCCACTTAAACTAGCCTTAATCATTAAGGGTTATCTACATCCATAATTTTATAAAGTAATTATAAAGGATTACATATGATTATTTCTTTCAGATGTGCAACTACTTTTCTATGAATCTTGTCTCTTGCTTGACTTATATTTAAATTTTCTATATTTTTAAGTTGATACTAATGAGTTACCTCAGTGCCTCTCAAAAATGATCACATATTCATATCAAGCATTTAAGTTCAGATGTCAAATATTGAGTAGAAACGGCTCAGTAGAGGACCTAAGAGCAACCAATCAACAATCATCCACATTATAATATGAGTTTTTCTGCTTTATTGCCTGGAAAAGCTTGTCTTTTGCCTGAGAACACCAGACTCAAACAGCGATTAAACAGATGAATTTAACCTCAACTATTACCAATTCTAATCACGTGGGTCACATATCTCAAGATAATAAAAAATCACCTTAAAATATAATGAAGTTGATTATGTAAAACCATTTTATTATCAAAACGTGCTGAGATAATACATAAAACCTAACATTTATCTCTTAAATGATCAAAAATACTTAAAATGAATATTTAAGCATGCTCAAATCAAACTCTTTAGTCTCGGATATCCTTTATCTGCTCTAGAACCCTAGGCCATTGTTGCATTTCTTTAAAATCTTATCATCTTCATAACTTTTAATATTCCCTGAAATATAGCTTATATATCCTTCCTTTGATAAATTGGCATACATGGCATATAGAATATAATATTATTTCCAAATAATTATATTTGAATGACTATAAAGTGAGAAAACAGTAGCTTTTTACAAATTAAATCATTTGTAAAATCATTTACCATGCTGGTCTAAATTACCTCATCACTTTTATTTCTCTGTAGTGAAATGTAACTGCTGCACAATTAATAAAACTGTAATGTTAAGTTTTAACTGCCTGTGAGATCCTAGAATCTCAAGACGAGATTAAGCGTAAGGCAACAGTGATGAAAAGTGGACTCATTTTAGATCCTTATTCAATATTTAATTTGAAAAGCAAAATAAATGAAATTTCTCAAAAATTAATACTTTTTAAATAAGTAAATAAAATTATTTTTTTTGCCAAAGTTTAACCAAATAATTATGCTGTGATTTTTTTTTGCATAAAACTTTTTGCAGTAAAACTAATAAGCTTCCTGAGAACATTTTTTTATTATATAGATTTAAAAAATTGTCATCAACACAGAACACAGTTACATATAATTTCTAAGACCATGCATAATGGGTATCTTTTAAAAATGTACATTTAGACAACTGAGTGTCTATGTCAGCTCTTCAAAAGTTCGTGGCCTTTAGAACAGTTGGATCAAAATGATTCAGACGAGAAAAAAATACTAAACTGAGTTATGCCTTGCTTAAATTCAACAGCTAATCATTAAAAAATAAACTATTTTCTGCAGAGAACATAGATTTAAAATAAAAATTAACAATCACATTTATTTTTAGTTTCTTATAGAAATACATATGGGGAAATATAACTTCTGTGAGAAATCAAAGAGAGGTCACTTATGAAAGTAACGGCATCTAAATTCCCTTTATGGAATAATAAATTCAAAAATAGCATAGGTTTGAGATTTAATAATATTAACTTTATTTAATAGCTATGTTGAACACCTACTAATTAAAAATTTAATGAAAATAAATTAAAATGTCAATATTTTCTGGTGAAAATGTCAAGTACTACACTGAAATGTTATAAATAAGGTTCAAATCTCAAAAGACTGGAAACGTTTTATAGAAGCAGCCGTTATACTTACATAGTCTCCGCAGAACATTTTGATGATTGAGGTTAACTTCAGAGTAAAACAAAAGAGTTTTAGTAAGTGATCAGTTGCATAGGCTTGTCTTCCTATGGAGACAAAGAATCGAGGATCACGGTTCAAATTTATATGTCTACTGTTCACCTCAGTCTCTCGGGAAAGAAAATATAGGGTCAATTCATGTCTCAAGATACAGTATTTACCCTGAGTTATCAGTCATAGGTGACCAGGTAGGAATATTGCACAAAATAAATAAAACCTCTGGTCCTGTGTTGATTTAAGGAACATACATTAGCCAACCAATGAAAGAAGTGTAATCTTTAGAAAAAGCAGATGACTTATGGAAAGGCAAGTTGATTAGTCACAAAGTTAATGATTTATTTTCTGCTTTACCATTTTTAGATAATCTTCCAGGTACTCAGGCCCCTAGCTTCATGTTTCAAATTGCTAAGTTCTATGTGCATCTATATTATTAAGTATTCTTAACTACCGTGTATCTGGTCATAAATTAAAAAAAATAATATATTTAGGTCAGAATTGAATACACAGCAATAAGTCTTTGGAGAAACTATAAATTCATTATCATTTTCGGACTTCATATATATTTTCATTTTACTATTTAATTTTATTACATTTTAAGGAAATAGTTTTAAAAATACCTTCAGGGATCCCTGGGTGGCGCAGCGGTTTGGCGCCTGCCTTTGGCCCAGGGTGCGATCCTGGAGACCCGGGATCGAATCCCACGTCGGGCTCCCGGTGCATGGAGCCTGCTTCTCCCTCTGCCTATGTCTCTGCCTCTCTCTCTGTGACTATCATAAATAAATAAATAAAAAATAAAAAAATTAAAAAAAATTTTTAAAAATAAAAATACCTTCAAATTCTAATGAATTGTTAGGAAATGTCTATCTCTTAAGTTTCAAACATTATTCCAGATATCAAATAAACATGTATTATATCATTCTACTGCCATTTATTGAACAGCACAGAATTCATTTAGTCTATAAAATTTTTAAAAAATTTTGAAAGTGAATTACAGGTAAATAATTTTTCATTGAAAGAACATAAAATTAAAAAAAAAAAAGAACATAAAATTACAGTAAGTATCAGTGGAGCAGCTTCCATAACTACTTTGCTCAAAATCAGTCTACTGTTAAAATATGGATGAAAATCATTAAGCAAGATAATGCAATGTTTACTATGAGCAGAAAAATATATCTGGGGCATTCAATTCATAAGATTCTGATTAATTTAATAATATACTTGGTACCATGTTATGCCTGCTCATGAAAAAGTTACAAAAAATGAATCATTCTGTGTATATGTGTGTACACGTGTTTGTACGTGTGTCTGTATTTATGTCTGAATTTGTCTTGTGTTTTTTCTGTGTGTATGTAAAGAGCATATAGTAATTACTAATAGCTTTATACTTGCATGTATACAGTTCAAGGTTAAAAACAAAGGAAAATTTATTTTTCAACTAAAAATATCATTTTCTTTCTTTCTTTAAAAAAAATTTATTTATTTTAGAGAGAGAAAGAGAGAGAGGAGCACTTGGGGGGAGGGTCAGAGGGAGAGAATCCTTAAGCAGATGGCAGGGAGCGTGGACCCTGAGACCGGGCTTGATCCCAGGACTCCCTGGGTTCATGACCCGAGCTGAAATCCAGAGTCACAGAGTCAGCCACCTAACCAAATGATCCACGCAGGTTCCACCATTTTCTCTGTTATGGTTATTTTTTAAAGTTGTGTGATTTGTGGCTATAATTATAGATTGTGTCAGCGTGAAATGAAAATTTTCAAAATATTTGAGATAAACATATTTTCTCTAATATTATCAGATAATTGAGAGAAAAGAGATTTGGTGATATTTCCTACTTTCCTTCTAGATGATGATTATTTTATTTTTATTCATCATTACTTTGCGACTTAGCTTTTTTTTTTAATTTATTTTTTATTGGTGTTCAATTTACTAACATACAGAATAACCCCCAGTGCCCGTCACCCATTCACTCCCACCCCCCGCCCTTCTCCCCTTCTACCACCACTTTTTAAAAAATAAACTTAGTTACAACGATGAGGTCTGGGATTTGCTTAAAACATTTCATGTGAAAAAGGCGTGGGGAATGTTAATTCAGTATCACAAAATCTTGAAAGTTGTTCAAGAGATGGCAGTGCATTAGATAATTCAATTTTTGTTTATATTTGAAAATTTTCATGATAATTTTTTGAAGTTTAACTTATTTAAATATGATTAAAATATCTAATATATGGAAAGCAAGAAATGCTAACAATAGTTACTAATAGTAAAAGTTATAAAGCTTTTACTCTATATTAGGCACTGTTTCAAGCAAATTTACCCATATAAGTGAATTTAATTCTTACAACAACTGTATAGGTTAGGCGCTATCACCTGTATTTTCATGAGGAGAATATTGAGGTACGATGTAGTCAGAAAATTTGCCCAAAATCATACCCTAATAAGTGCTTCAGTGGAAATTTGAGCTTAGGTAGTCCAACATCAGAAACTATAACCTCAATGTCTATGGTATAAAGATATTCTGTTAAATAAATAAGAAAAAAAAAAACCCCAAAAATAAATAAATAAGACAGGAATTACATAGAACAAAATTTAAAAGCATATTCTTGATTCAAAGGTATTTATATTTTAGTAGATGGGTAAAATTCATAGTATATAAGGTGAGAAATGATAAATGCCATAAGCAGGTTATGGAAACTATGGACAATTTCATAAAAAGCAAATTACTTTCGGCTGTGAGAAAAGCAAAAAGTAGCATTTGAAATACAAATTAGAAGGAGGGAAAGGGTCTTCCCGCGCAGAAACGGAGAAACAAACACTTGGGGGTAGAGGAGGGAGGTGGAAGGTCTGAAGTGTGTACCGTAATTGTATTAATTCTAAATTTGACTTTGAAGAGTGACATATGGCCTATACCAAATTTTTCCTGTTACATTTATTTGAGTTAAAATTCAACCTTATAGGTACAAAAGAGGAATACTAGCAGCGTTCAATATATTGGAATTAACGTTGTCCCTGGTCACAAATCAGCACATGCTGGATCAGAGAGGAGATAAGCTAAAACTGTATAAAAAGACAGAATGACTTCGAGGCCAAAAAGACATGCTTGTAACCTGTCAAAGTCAATACTTAAAAAAAAAAAAAAAAAAAAAAGAAAAGCGATAAATCCAAAGGCAGGTGGGTTAGTTAGACAAATGGGGCAAATATTGGTTGTACCCCACTAATAATTGCTTAAGTTAGAGGTGCGGTGGCCTGACACTAGGTGTGGTGTAGGTTATTGTTTTTACTGTACTGATCATTTGATTTCTTCATTTCTGGTACACGTATATACTCCGCTGTTCCTTTGATTTGGGGCTGAGCCATGTGACCAGCTCCACCTGATGGATTGTGACTTGGGGGTAGCATGGTATGGCTGAGCACAGGCTTTTATTATTTATTTATTTATTTATTTATTTATTTATTTATTTATTTATGTTGCAAATTAAATTTTTTTTTTTTTACATCTTTGCATCAATGTTCCCACATCCGTATCCATTAGATCCGTGGGATTAGATCCTTTTTTTTAGTTTTTTTTTTAATTGGTGTTCAATTTGCCAACAAAAAGCATAACCCCCAGGGCTCATCCTGTCAAGTGCCCCCCTCAGTGCCCGTCACCCAGTCACCCCAACCCCCTGCCCACCTCCCCTTCCATCACCCCTTTTTCGTTTCCCAGAGTTAGGTGCGCAGGCTTTTGGATACCTGGAGGTCTTCTGCTGGTCTGGTCTGCGGCTTGTGCTCTCCGGCACCTTCTCTCCAGAAGGGCAGACACGCAGGTGAGAACCCAGGGGCAGCAGGCCTCAGGGGCGCCTCGGCCTCTCGATTTGCAGTAGGCATCGAAGGCAATCCTCACCTGGGCAACGTTCACCACTGCATTCTGGCTGGAGGCAATTCAACCTTGACCTTATGAATCTGTTTTTTTTTTTTTTTTTGGAAAATTATTCACTAGGCGATCATCTAGATAAAATTTGAATCCCTGTGTAGTATGTCATACCAAACAATCATGTAATCCTCCTAGGAGCCAATTTTATATATCCTTCACTCCATTTATTAGCAAATACTTATTAAGCAACAGATACGTGCCTAGAAAGGCACTAGGTGCTTGGGGTACTTCACTGAACAAGACAAAGTTTCCTTCCTTGTGCTGCTTATATATATCAATTAATAATTTGGGATTTCAATTTTATACATGATTCCAAAAAAGGCTTATTAATGTAGGTTGTTTGATATAAATTTGTCTATACTCGTATAATAATATTGCCTCCTTGAGCACTACAAAAATACCTAAAAATAACAATTGTGAGAAGATGGCTGTAAATAGAACAAATTTCTTTTCCAGTTCAACAGTGGTTTTTAAACTGTTTTGTCTCAATATTCCCTAATGATTTTTTTTAAAAGACTTTTATTTATTTATTTAAGACAAAAAGAGTGCTGAGCAGGGATCTTGAGTGAGGAGGAGAGGGCTTGATCCCAGGACCCTGAGCCAAAGGCAGACACTTAACTGACTGAGCCCCCCCAGCGCCCCTTCCCTAATGAGTTTTGGAGAATTATGTACATCTTTATCCTTCTAAAAGGTGTTGTATAAATATTTTTATTCAAGATTAGATAGCTGCAATGTATCTTTCTAATCTTTGAAAAGCCTCCGCTGATATCCCAATACCGTAGCAATTCCATCCCCTCTGTCATTAAAAAAACATATAATAAGCCCTTAACAGTTGCTGTTGTGCATCCTTCCTCGGCCTCTCTGACCTCCTATTTCCATCCATTTCCCTTTCAGATGTCTGTCCTGAAGTGTAATGTATGTTTTGGAAAAGTCGTCTTATTAAATTACGTGTGTACATTTTTTTTCCTCTGAGCTTGCCTGTGTAGGTTTCCATTTTCATTTAAATCTGTAAGCTACTCGTTCCTTTCCCCTAATCTTTGTTATTTTTATAAACAGCTTTATATGATCTACAATTAACCACATCCATCTAAAGTGTGTTATTTGATAAGTTTTGAAGGTATATACATCTGTGGAACTGAAACCAAAGTCAAGATTCAAGACATTTTCATCCCTCACAAAGGCGTTCCCGATCTTTGTGTCGTTTCTTCCTCCATCTACCTCTTGCCCTAGGCAACTACTGATCTGGTTTTCGCAACTCTGGATTAGTTTGATTTGTTGAGAATTTCATAGAAGTGGGATTGTAGGCTACGTATTCTTTTTTGTCTGGATTTTTCCAGTAGAATATTTCTGGGATTGATTTCATGTATATATCAAGTGTTCATTCCTGATTATTGCAGAGTAATATTCCATTGTGTGGATCTGCTACATATTATTCACCCATTTACCTGTTGATCACCTGGCGGTCACATAAGTAAGGATGCTTTTATGCCAACGCTTGACATGATCACCTCTTAAAATTTTAGTTTTATCAGTGTGGCTGTACCACACTGTGCTTCGCGCTTGCAATCCCCTTATGACCAAGGAGACGGAGTGTCTTTTCATATACCAAATGGGCATTTTTACATCTTCTTACGCAAGTTGTTCAAATCTTTTATCCATTTTCCAACTGAGTTGATGGTTTCAGTGCCGAGTTATAAGAGATCTTTTTTCTTTATCATCTTCAATTCACAAATGCATGCTTTAAGTGCGTGCCTTGTCTTTCCATTTTTGAAATGATGTCCTACGAATGGGAAATTTTTCTTTATTTCTAATTAGTAATTGGACAAAGTCCACTTAATAATTTTTAGATTCATGCTGTTTGTGTCTTAAAAGGTTTTTGCCTACTCCAGTGTCACAGTGTTTCTTTTAGAAGTTTATGGTTACATTTCCTACAGGAGATATGATCAATACTCATATTTTGTATGATGTAAAGTACGAGTCATGCTTTATTTTTTCTTTCCCCCCATAGGGAAGCTCAGATTTACAGCTCCATTTGTTTATAAGATTTTCTTTTCTCCGTTAATATATCCTGACACTTGAGTCAAAAATTATTTTACCATATATGTATTAATAGGCTCTGCGTTACACTTTCCTTTCACCAATATTACACTGTCTTAATTAATATCAAATAATGTGATTTTTCACACTTGATATACTTCTCTTTCTCCTACTCCCGTTCTTCTTTCTCCACTGCCTCCTTTTTTAATTGCGTGGCTCCTGTGCATTACTTCCATTATTTTATGAGTTTTAAAACAACCTGCCAATTTCTTTTAATTCGGATTGTACTGAATTTATGGGTCATTTTGAGAATAAATGATCCCTATACAATATTTAATCTCCAAATTCATGAACACAGTATATTTCTCATTTATTGAAATGTACTTTTTCATGCATATTTTGTTGTTTTTAGTTCATTAATTTTATTTTAATTTTATTAAAAGACCTCACATTTTCTGATTCCATTGAAAATAATATTATATTTGGTACTTTATTTTACAGTTTTTTAGTACTAATAAATGGGTATAGCATTGATTTGTATATATTTACATTGTGCTCTATGACCTTGCTAAGTTAATTTGTTAGTTTTTTCAGCTCTTTCGTAAATCTTTAGGATATTCTACATAAACAGGTCGGTTTGAAGAAAAAAATATAATTTTTTCTCCTTCCTTTCCAATCTGTATTTTTAAAATTTATTTTTCTCTATTTTCTTGGCTAAGAATTTTGAATAAATAGTAGAGTAGGCATCCTAAACTTTTATGAATCCTAGAAGGGAGTATTCAGTTTTTCATCATTAAGTATATTACCTAATGTATATTTAAATATACCTTAAAAGATATATTTTCAGTCTCCTATTCATAGTTTACCGAGAGGTTTTTTTTTTCATCATGAATGTTTGGTGGATTTTTAAAATTTCTTTTTTTGAAACTATTAAGATAATTAAATGAACTATTTCCTTTATTGTATCAATATATTGAGTTATAGTAATTTATTTTGAATGTTAAATTAACCTTTATTCCTGCAAAAAATTCTGCTTGGCCACTATGTATTGTGTTTTTAATATATTGTTGAATTTAGTATTCTAATATTTTCTTTAAAAATTATATCTAATATTCATAAAGGATAAAATATTGGTATTTTCTTTTTCTTTTTTTTAAAAATATTTTATTTATTTATTCATGAGAGACACACAGAGAGGAACAGAGACACAGGCAGAGGGAGAAGCAGGCTACAAGCAAGGAGCCTGACATGGGACTCAATCCCAGGACCCCGGAGTCATGCCCTGGACTGAAGGCAGATGCCCAACTGCTGAGCCACCCAGGTGCCCTGGTATTTTCTTTTTCATAATAGATTTGTCTAGCTTTGTTATCAGAGGAATAATGACCTTATAAAATTAGTTATGAAGTGTTTCTTTTTCATCTAATTTTGAAAGAATCTGTGTAATATTAATATTATTTCTTTCGGTAGTAGTTGATTGATTTCACTAGTGAAGCCATACTAGTCTGGATTTATTCTTGGTAAAGTTTATTCCTATTATGGATTTAATGTTAAGCTACTCAAATTTCAATCTTTTCTTATTTTTATCATTAACATAAATTAATGTATTTTTTAATTTAAATTCAATTAGCCAAAATATAGTGCATCATTAGTTTCAGATGTAGTGTTCAAGAATTTATCAGTTGCGTGTAACACTCAGTGTTCATCACACCACGTGCCCTCCTTGATGTCCATCACCCAGTTACCCCATCCCCCCACCCACCTCCCCTCCTGCAACCTTTAGTTTGTTTCCCAGAGTTGAGTCTCTCATGGTTTGTCTCCCTCTCTGATTTCTTCCCATTCAGTTTTCCTTCCCTTCTCCTATGATCTTCTGTAGTGTTTCTTATATTTCCTACATGAGTAAAATCATGTGATAATTATTCTCTCATTGACTTATTTCACTCAGCATAATATCCTCCAGTTCCATCCACATCAGTGTAAATGTAAGTATCCTTTCTGACGGCTGAATAATATCCCATTGTATACATAGACCACATCTTCTCTATCCATTCATCTGTTGATGGACATCTCAGGTCCTTCCACAGTTTGGCTACTGTGGACATTGCTATCATGAATTTTGGGGTGCAGGTGCCCCTTTGGATCACTACATTGATATCTTTGGGATAAATGCATAGTAGTACAATTCCTGCGTCATAGGGCAGCTCTATTTGTAACTTCTTGAGGAACCTCTACATTGTTTTCCAGAACGGCTGCTCCAGTTCACATTCCCACCCACAGTGCAAGAGGGTTCCCCTTTCTTCACATCCCTGCCAACATTTGTTGTTTCCTGCCTTATATTTAGCTGTTCTGACTGGTGTAAACTGGTATCTCATTGTAGTTTTGATTTATATTTTCCTGATGACAAGTTATGTGGAGTATTTTTTCATGTGCTTGTTGGCCATGTGTAGGTCTTCTTTGCAGAAATTATCTGTTCATGTCTTCTGCCCATTTCTTCACTGGATTATTTATTTTTTGGCTGTTGAGTTCTTTATAGATCTTGGATTCTAGCCCTTTATATGATCTGTCATTTGCAAATATCCTCTCCCATTCTGTAGGTTGTCTTTGAGTTTTGTGGACTGTTTCTTTTGCTGTGCAGAAGCTTCTTATCTTGATGAAGTCCCGATAGTTCATTTTTGCTTTTGTTTCTCTTGCCTTCGTGGATGTATCTTGCAAGAAGTTGCTGTGGCCGAGTTCAAAAAGGGTGTTGCCTGGGTTCTCCTCTAGGATTTTGATGGAATCTTGTCTCACATTTAGATCTCTCATCCACTTTGAGTGTATCTTTGTGTCTGGTGTAAGAGAATGGTCTAGTTTCATTCTTCTGCATGTGGATGTCCAATTTTCCCAGCACCATTTATTGAAGAAACTGTCCTTTTTCCAGTGGATAGTCTTTCCAGCTTTGTCGAATATTAGTTGACCACAGAGTTGAGGGCCCATTTCTGGATTCTCTATTCTGTTCCACTGATCTCTGTGCCTGTTTTTGTGCCAGCACCACACGGTCTTGATGATCACAGCTTTGTAGTATAGCTTGAAGTCAGGCATCGTGATGCTGCCAGCTTTGGTTTTCCCTTTTTAACATTCCTAAGTCTATTCAGGGTCATTCTAGTTCCATACAAATTTTAGGATTAAGGGATTGCATTGAACATGTAAATTGCCCTGGGTAGCATAGACATTTTTCACAATATTAATTCTTCCAATCCATGAGCATGGAAAATTTTTCCATCTCTTTGTGTCTTCCTCAATTTCTTTCAGAAGTGTTCTGTAGTTTGTACAGATCCTATACCTCTTTGGTTAGGTTTAGTCCTAGGTATCTTATTCTTTTGAGTGCAGTTGTAAGTGGGATTGATTCCTTAATTTATCTTTCTTCAGCCTCAGTGAATAGAAGTTCAACTCATTTCTGTGCATTGATTTTGTATCCTGCCACGTTGCTGAATTGCTGTATGAATTCTAGCAATTTGGGGGCGGAGTCTTTGGGATTTTCCACATAAAGTACCATGCCATCTGTAAAGAATGAGAGTTTGACTTCTTCATTGCCAATTTGAATGCTTTTTATTTCTTTTTGTTGCCTCATTGCTGAGGCTTGGACTTCTAGTACTAAGTTGAACAACAGTAGGGACAATGGACACCCCTGTCATGTTCCTGATCTTAGGGGAAAAGCTCTTAGTTTTTCCCCTTTGAGAATATTTGCTGTTGTCTTTTCATAGATGGCTTTAGTAATGTTGAGATATGCTCCCTCTATCCCTGTACTATGGAAAGTTTTAATCAAGAAGGGGTGCTGTATTTTGTCAAAAGCTTTTTCTGCATCAATTGAGAGGATCATATGGTTCTTTTCTTTTATTAATGTGGTGATTCAGGTTGATTGATTTGTGAATGTTGAACCAACTTTGCTGCCCAGGTTCCCACTTGGTTGTGGTGAATAATCCTTTGAATGTATTGTTGGATCCAATTGTCTAGTATTTTGGTGAGAATTTCAACATCCACATTCATCAGGCATATTGGTCTGTAATTCTCCTTTTCTCATGGGGTCTTTGGTTTTGGGGTCAAGGTAATGCTGGCCTCATAGAACGAGTTTGGAAGTTTTCTTTCCATTTCTATTTATTGAAACATCTTCAGAAGAGTTGGTATTAGTTCTTTTTTAAATGTTTTGTAGAATTCCCCTGGGAAACCATCTGGCCCTAGACTCCTGTTGGGAGACTTTTGATTACTGTTTAAATTTCCTTTCTGGTTATGGGTCTGTTCAGATTTTCTATTTCTTCCTGTTTCAATGTTGGTAGTTCGTAAGTTTCCAGGAAAGCATCCATTTCTTCCAGATTGCCTAATTTGTTGGTATATAGTTGTTCATAATATGTTCTTAAAATTGTCTGTATTTCCCTGGTGTTGGTTGTGATCTCTCATCTTTCATTGACGATTTTATTAATTTATTTTCTTTTTGATAAGTCTGACCAGGGGTTTATCAATCTTCTTAATTCTTTCAAAGAGCCAGCTTTTAGTTTCATTGATCTATGCTATTGTTCTTCTAGTTTCTATTTCATTGATACCTGCTCATATTTATTATTTATATTCTCCTGCCTGATTTATGCTTGGTTTCCTATTCTTTCTCTAGCTCCTGTAAGTGTAAGGTTAGCATGTGTATTTGAGACATTTCTAATTTTTAAAAAGAGACTTGTATTGCTATGTACTTCCCTCTTGGGATCGCCTTTCCTGCATTCCAAAGGTTTTGAACAGTTGTGTTTTGTTTTCATTTGTTTGCATGAATTTTTAAAATTATTAAATTTCCTGATTGACCAATTCATTCTTTAGTAGGATGCTCTTTAACCTCTAAGTGTTTGGTTTTCTTCCAAATTTCCTCTAGTGATTGGGCTCCAGTTTCAAAGCATTGTGGTCTGAAAATATGCAGGGAATGATAGAAATCTTTTCATATTGGTTGAGACCTGATTTGTGACCCAGTATGTGACTCTTTTGGAGAAAGTTCCATGTGTACCTGAAAAGAATGTGTATTTTTTTGCTGTAGAGTGGAATGCTCTCTCTATATTTGGAAGTCCATATGGTCCAGTGTGTCATTCAAAGCCCTTGTTTCCTTGTTGATCTTCTGCTTACATGATCTGTCCACTTCTGTGAGTGGGGCATTGAAGTCTCCTACTACTAGTGTATTATTATCAATGTTTGTTTCATTTGATTATTAATTGGTTTATATAATTGGCTGCTCCCAAGTTAGGACCATAAATCTATATAATTGTTGGATCTTATTGGATAGACCCTTTAAATATGATGTAGTGTCTCTGTTCATTCGTTACTACAGTCTTTGTTTTAAAATTTAATTTGTCTGATGTGAAGATTGCTACTCCAGCTTTCTTTGAGGTCCATTAGCATGATAAATTGTTCTCCACATCCTCACATTTTAGGCCTAAAGTGAATCTTTTGTTGGGATGCCTGGGTGGCTTAGTCATTGAGCATCTGCCTTTGGCTCAGTTCATGACCCTGGGGTCCTGGAATCCAGTCCCACATCAGGCTCCCCATATGGAGCCTGTTTCTCCCTCTGCCTGTGTCTCTGCCTCTTTCTCTCTCTATCTCTCATGAATAAATAAAATCTTAAAAAAAATAAAATGAATCATTTGTAGACAGCATATGGACAGGTCTTGCTTTTTTATCCAATATGATATCCTGCATCTTTTGATTGGGGCATAGCCAATTTACATTCAGAGTGACTTTTAAAAAATATGCAATTAGTGCCATTGTTTTACCTGTAAAGTCCCTGTTTCTGTGGGTTGTCTCTGTTTCTTTCTGGTGTATGTTACTTTTGGACTCTCTCTTCTCTTACAAGATCCCCCTTATTATTTCTTGCAGGGCTGGTTTAGTGACCACATATTCTTTTAGTTTCTGTCTGTCCTGGAAGCTATTTATCTCTCCTTCCATTCTGAACGACAGCCTTGCTGGATGAAGTATTCTTGGCTGCATGTTCTTCTCATCAGGACCCTGAATATGTCATGCCAGCCCTTTCTCGCCTGCCAGATCTCTGCGGAGAGGTCTGCTGCCTATCTAATGTCCCTGCCCCTGTAGGTTAAGGAGTTCTTGTCTCAAGCTCCTTTCACAATTTTCTCTTTGTCTCTGAAATTTGCAGGCTTCACTATTATGTTAAGGTGTTGATCTATTTTTGTTGATTTGGGAGGGGTCTTCTCTACCTCTCGGACTTGAGTAACTGTTTCCTTCCCCAGATTAGGGAAGTTTTCAGCTATGATTTGCTTCCATATATCTTCTATCCTCCCTTCTTTCTTTTCCCTCAGGAACCCCAGTAATTCTAATATTGTTTATTTTCATGCCATCACTGATTTCTTGAAGCCACCCCTCATGGTCCATTGTTTTTCTTTTCCTCAGCTTAATTCCTTACCATCAACTTGTCTTCTATGTCACCAACTCTGTCTTCCGCCTCATTTACCCTAACTATTAGAACATCTAATTTAGTCTGTATCTCATTTAAAACATTTTTAATTTTGGCCTGATTAGATATCATTTTTGCACAAAGAGATTATTTAGTGTCTTTTGTGCTTTTTTTCAAGCCCAGCTTGTAACTTTATAAATATCCTGAATCCCAGCTGTGACATCTTCCTTATAGCCGTATCGTTTAGAACTGGGATAGGGAGTATTACCTCTCATTCTTTCTTTTGTTGTGAATTCCTCCTTCTAGTCATTTTTCCCAGAGAAGAATGGATAAAATATGAACAAATTAAAACTCTGCCTCAAGTGAAATACACAGTAGACAATTTCAAAGAGGCCAGAAACCAAAATCCCAAAATTGAAAAGATTACGAAAGAAAAAAAAAAAAAAGGAAGAGAGTATATAATCTCCCAGGTGAACAAAACAGGGTGACCCACTTGGTCCTGAGTGTATTTTGGTCTGTGTGTTAGAAGACGCTAAATCTCCAAATTTTATAGAAAATAAAACTCATATATTATACAAAAATAAAATTGAATACAGTGAAAGATGCCAAAAATGAATATACCTATAAAATATTTAAAAAATTAAAGTTAAAAAACCCTTAAAAACAAAGAATTGATAAAATAAGAAACTAGTTAAAAAGGAAAAAAAAAAGAAAATTTTAAACAAATTTAAATGAATCATGAGAAAAACTCTCAAATTCTATATGTGCTCTCCTCTAGAGGTGGGGTGTTACAGTGCTGAGTGCTCCATAAACTTGGTGTTCCCTGTTCTTCCAGCTGGTCCGGGGGAGATACCTGCAGGGCTGACTCTCAGGTGTCATTGCCCCAACAGTTACGCCACCCTTACCAAAGGCCTGAGCTCAGTGTGAGCTGATTCTGTTTGTTTGTTTTTGTGGCTTTTATTCCCTGAAGGCTTTCCACCCTCTTTAGAGGACGAGAGAATAAAAATGGCTGAGCCAGAGCTGGAAAGACCTGGGTCCCCTTTCTTAATAAACCTGCAGGGATACGCGGTCTTCACTCTTGTAGGTGTCACACTCTGCAGATTCCTGGGGTTGGTGCCCACACTGATCCTCCCTAGGGGAAGGTGGAGGGTCCTGTTTGCTGTTCTTTGTGGGACCCTCAAAGAGAGCAATTGCCTAACCGTGCACACTACACACACCCCTCTTGAGGGGAGGCAGTGGGACCCCACTTTCTTGTCCTTTGCAAACCTCCAAGCCCCCTGACCGAGAGCTGTCACTGGATCCTGAGTGGTTTGGGGTTTACGGTGAACCGAGCTGAGAGCTGAGTGGTTTGGGGTTTACGGTGAACCGAGCTGAGAGCTGTCTTCTCTCTCACAGACCATAACAGGTGCCCAGGTCCAACGCTTGGGAACTGTTCGGGCTCAGGCACCTTGTTCTCTCTGTGATCCGGGGATCCTGGACCACATTGTCCCACCTAGGATTCTGCTCCCACGGCACTACTGAGCATCTCTTAGGCAGGGATGTCCCTCCCTGGAGCAGATTTCTGGAGGTTCTGGTTGTGTGCTGTGGTGCTACATCACTCTCCAGTAGAAGGCTTGCAGGGGCTCCCCCTCCCCTCCCCTGGCTGGGCCTATCTTCTGATGGTTTCACTTCTCATCAGTTTCACTTCTCCACACTCTTCCCTTGCAAAAAAAAAAAAAAAAGTGTTTTTCTATTTGTAGAATTCCAGCAATTCTTCTCTTACATCTCAGATTGGATTTATAGGTGTTCCAAGTGATTTGACAATCATCTAGCTAAATTCAGGGGAGCAGGTGAACCGAGGCCCGCCACTCTTCTGCTATCTTGCCTCCTTCCCTCCCCAATTTCCATGTCTTATTATGTCCAAATGCTTATAAGAGGGGCTTCGAGGTCTTCTCCTAACTTACTGTATGGGCTAATTTAGAATTAGTTTCTAGGACAGTCTACTGGATATGTGTCACACTTTACTATTTCTTTGAATGTCTAGTATTTTTGTTTTTGGCAGTGCCTCTTCTGATCCTAAACTCACTTTTGGCACTTAGACCATATGAGACTATGTTTTTTTCCTGCCTATTTGCATTATCATAGCTGAGGGGGTTGAGAGAACTAGTAATTCAAAAGTAACAAACTCTTATTCTGTATGTTGGCAAATTGAACACCAATAAAAAATAAATTTATTATTAAAACAAACAAACAAACAAAAAACAAAAAAAGTAACAGACTCAGGTTCTAAATTCTCAAACTCACATTTCTTACTGTTTTAGAGCTGAT
This sequence comes from Canis lupus baileyi, assembly GCF_048164855.1. Taxonomy (NCBI): domain Eukaryota; kingdom Metazoa; phylum Chordata; class Mammalia; order Carnivora; family Canidae; genus Canis; species Canis lupus. The sequence goes on along the minus strand of NC_132850.1, from coordinate 64,866,820 downwards.
TTATGAGAGTGAAATTTCCTATGGTTTCTGTATGATTTTGGACAACTTCTAGTAGCTTTTTAAAAAATATTTTATTTATTTATTCATGAGAGACAGAGAGAGAGAGAGAGAGGAAGAGACACAGGCAGAGGGAGAAGCAGGCTCCCTGCAGGGACCTAATGGGGGACTGCATCCCAGGACCCCGGGATCATGACCTGAGCTGAAGGCAGACACCAGCACGGAGCCACCCAGGTGCCCCTATAGCTTGACTTTTTATTTTATCCAGTTGTTATAACTGTCATCTGTTATAATTATCATCTCTCTAAGGTGGTTGAGGCTACACAACTACTTTAGTTGGACACCAATACTGGAAGTTCTCACTTTATACATTGAAAAATAATTTGTAAAAAAAAATTAATCTGAACATTTTAAAAATGTTCAAAATATTGAACATATGGGGCACCTGGGTGGCTCAGTCACTTAAGTGGCCAACTCTTGATTCAAACTCAAATCATGATCTCAGGGTGGTGAGATTGAGCCCTGAACTGGGCTCTGCACTCGATGAGAGAGCCTGCTTGGGATCCTATCCCTCTCCATCTGCCTCTTCCCCTGCTGATGTGCTTGCTCGGTCTAAATAAATAAATAAATAAATAAATAAATAAATCTTTTTTAAAAACTCCTGTGAACATAAGCATTTAAGTGTGAAAATTGTTTCTTCCTGATAGATGTCCTTGGAGTAATAGCGTGCATTTTGCCAAAAATACAAATGTCTTTAAAATACATTGTAATATAGTGAAATAGATAAATTACTTTCTCAATGAGCACATGTATCCAGGCATGACTGTTACGGATAGCTGGAATGAGAGAGAGTATAGCACACATTCTAGTTGTACTTTTTTAATAGGCGTAAACTCTGAGAAGTGAGTTTAATAAGTACTTTGGTAGGAATAGCAGTTTTGTTACAGGAATGTAACTTGGGGTACCTAAAGCAGTTTTTCAAGCAAATTCACTCATAATTGGTAACATATATCCATGTCATGGATAAATGAACAAAATGTGATTTTAAAAATTATCTTTAGGGGCACCTGGGTAGCTCAGTCAGTTAGGTGTCTACCTTTGGCTCATGTGGTGATCTTGGGGTCCTAGGATTGAGCCTCAGGTCATGCTCCGCGCTCAGTGGGGCATCTGCTTCTCCCTCTCCCTCACCCTGTGTGAATTCTCTGGCTCTCACTCTCTCTGAAAGGAATAAGTGAAATCTTTAAAAAAATTATCTCTGGACTTTGGACATATTCTTATATTCTAAAGTCCATTAAAGTTTCACTCTAATTGGAAATTTGCACTGACCCTTTCCATTTTGTAGCAATAGAATTCATGAATAAAAATAACCCATTTTTAATTATTTTTCAAATCAGATCTCCAAATCCTTATAGTAGAAATTTAATTAAAAGTCAAAGAAAAAAGTAACATACTATAAAATTATTTTCATCACTCTGAAAATTAGATTCTAGCACATTAGTCATGTATATTAATTTGAAACAAAGTTCATATTCCTGGAATAATAATTTTTATATATTTCATAGAGATTAGAAGTCAGAGAATCATTATCATTCATGAAGAAGAAATATTTGTGCTGCCAAATTGGTATCATCTGAAATTAATATTAAAAGCAAAGTATATTAAAAAGCAGTATTACATACTTCTGGATCATATATAGCTTGGTTTATAAATCCTTTTTCCTTTGTTTTGAAATGAAACATAGGATGAATCTTATTCATTTTTGACATGTTTAACCTGGTAATAGAGAGAAACATGTGTTCTTATAGAGCAAATGTGGCCATAGAGCCTTGAACTTGATTTAACTTTTCTTGAAATAAAAAATAGAACTCATATCAAAATATGAAAATATTATTTTTCATATATATATATGCTAATCTTTTCCATTGAAGTAAATATGTTTCTGGTAAAAAAAAAAAAAACAGATTCTGTTATAATGTGTAGCTATGAGGTAATTAAAAAATAAACATTAGAATTCATGTATTTAAGTATGTATGGCCCTTCACCTTGGGAAATTATACCTTAACTATGCTAAATGATGCCATTTTTCCACTGATTAAAGAGTATTTTAAACACCTGTTACAGCTTTGTTGTAGACACTTTAACTGATTTCATTTATTACTCAAAATGATTCTATGAAATAGGCATTATTTCTTCATAACATAGATAGGGTTGAATAAATTGAAAATTAGACTCAAATAATGCCACTTGCATCTTTGTTTATATTGTTATTTTTTATTTTTTTGTTTAGGTTTTTAATAAAGATACGGGCATAGTAGGGCAGGGAGAAGGGAGTTCAGCTGCTTCTCAAGGTCCTTCCTATTTGCCAAATTATGATTCATCCCCAGATTGAGCCACCATTTGTGCAATGTATCTTGCTTTGGAAGAGCTTGCTAAAAGTTTCTGGTGGGATCTTTAATGCCTCTTTGCACATGTAGCTAAGCCAGGCTGACTGACCGGTAATAACAGTTATTGAGGTTATTGTTGGATTTATATGGGGATTATGTTAGAAATGGTGCATTTTGACCCTCACCTCTGATTCCATGACAAATTCTGTCCTACAGAACACTGGGGTTCCTTCACTTTCCAGTTTTCTTGGGCTCATTATCTGGGCCATATTGCAACCCCATTGGTTATCACCCAGGAATTGGGAAGGGCATTTTTCCTGTGGCCTAGTTCCTCTCATGTCTCAAGGAACATTCAATTCTGCCCATTGAGCAGATTTCTTACCTCTTTAATTACTGTGATACCATCAACACTTCAACAGTATAGCTGCTTTCTAGATTGCATGCAGTTTGGGTTGGCCTTTTGCCTTTGATGACCACCTACAAACCATCCTGGTGTTTGTCACTCTTTGATAATGTGTCATAGGGAGGGGACCACTCTGTTACATACGTCCTTATATAACTCCACAGGGAGATGTAGGACCCGAAGGGATGGCAGCTTCTTCCTGTACTTATATGTAATGAGTGCCCCGCGCAGTCCTTACCACTATGGATTCCTGAGTATACTATTTTTAGTTTAAAGAGGACATTTTCTCTCCATTTTCCTCCATGATATGACATAATCCACAAAAATATCTATCTTTAAATAAATTTATATCTTCCATACCAGAAACAGTTTCAATTAAAGCCCCCATAACAATAATAAGCCAAGTCGTTTTCAAATGCTGTACTTTGAAGTTGCACCAGATTACTTTGTAGTTCAAAATACCAGCAGTTACCTCTGGGTGGCAATACTGGACTTCTTAAATTTCTCAGATGTTACGTATGATCTCTAATAGAAACTGAACAACTTAACAAATTTTAGTACTTTTTGCTTTGATTTTGAAGTTGACAGAAATAATAAATGATTTTTTGGTTTTCTGAAGAATGCCCTAGTCACCCCTGTCCAACAGATGTCTAGGCATTTTACTATTTTTGTTGATCCCTGTACTTTAGTTGAGTTAATCAGTCATCCTCTGGAGACATGCAACTAACAAGTATTTATAATTAAGTTTTAGTTTAGGGTTCAGATTGATATAAAAATAATATATCATTAATATAATAATTAACTATACTTTCCAATTGAATCAAGTCTATCTCTAATACCCACAACATATAAAAAACACACAACTCAATAGCAAATAAAACAATTCAAATAAAGATGGGGATTGGAACTGAATAGACATTTTCCCAAAGAAAACTCTTTATACAAATAGCCAAGAGGTACGAGAATAGGTGCTCAGTATCACGGGTCATCAGGCAAATGCAAATCAAAACCATGAAGTATCACCTCACCTAAAAAAGCTAAAGACGGGATAACAAGTTTGGACAAGGGTGTGGAGGAAGAGGGTCCTTCTTTACTGTTGGTAGGAATGTAAATTGGTGCAGTCAATATGGAAAATGATATGGGGTTTCCTCAAAAAATTAAAAAATGGAACTACCATATTACCTAGCAATTCCACTTCCAGGTATGTATCCAAAGGAAATGAAAACAAGATATTGAAGAGATATAGTAGCACTTCCGTGTTCACTGTAGCATTATCTACAACTCCCAAAGTGTGGAAACAGTTTAAATGTCTGTCAGTGTATGAATGGATACAGAAGATGTGGTTTATACATACAATGGAATATTTTACAGCCCATAAGAAAGAAGGAAATCGTGCCATTTACAACAATATGGATGGCCCCTGAGGGCGTTATGCTAAGTGAAATAAGTCAGAGGAGAACAAATACACTGTCCCGTATGATCTCACCTACATGTGAAATAGAAAAAAAAGCTGAAGTCACAGAAACAGAGAGTAGAATAGTGATTGCCAGGGCTGAGATAAGGTGGAGGGGGGTTGAGTGGGAAGATATTGGCCAAAGGATATCGTACATTTCCAATATGAAAGTTTGGGGGATTTATTGTACAGCAAAAAAAATAATAATAAGAGTCTTTATCTCATTAGATATAGCAATAGCAGAATAATTTAAATATCTGAAAACACAGTAAAAACATATTTTCCCATCCATATTACATGAATACAAGTTGGCCTTGAATTTCTATGTGAGTAGAAACAGAAAAGAAAGCATTAGCCAAATTGATCACAAAATTAGTTTCCCTTAGCTTGTTGCACAGTTTGAATATGTAATATCATATTGTGTACTACTTGTGGCAAGGGGGTGTTATTTATTAAGATTTCTATAGTCTATAGTGAATCTCTCCAGGATTCATTGGCTTTTCTCACAGGTCATTAAATAAGGAATTTGTGGGTATTGAGAAACTTGCATCTAAAAGAACTTTAATTAAAATTAGAATTTCTTTATGCACCTCAGGTATCCAACTCTAGTCCATCCTAATTGTTTTAAATTAGCCACTTGACTGAGCTCAGATAATTTTAAAAGTTCCCATCTACCATGTGCCATTAAAAGAGAATGAAAAATAGATCGTCAAGACAATGTTTTTCCCTAATAATTTGGGTAAGAGTCTTCCATTTGAACATTACATCTGTTCCCATAGTACATTCTGGTAGGGTAAGGCAACCACACAAAAATTCGTTAATAAATTCCCATATTTTAAGCCGTACTGTTACCTGTATCCTCTACAGTTGCTCACTGCATCTCCCCACATGAATTATATTGCCGGCTAATTTTTCCTTATGAGGCTTTAGTATCACATCATATCGGGCACCAGTGTCCAGCAATCTAAAGCTTCTTCACCACCCTCAGAACATTTCACCCTTATTAATATTAACAGGTTTGCAGTCCTTGCTAGAGGATTGAGCAGAGTGACTTTGGTCCTCCTGTCATCCAGAGTCATATTCTTCACTTTTGTTCCATTCAATTATAATTGCCATAGACTCAAGGATTATAAATTCCTCTTTTTTTATAGTAATCAGAGTTTTCATAAATTATTAAGGCTAGGACAAATTGAGCAAATCTGTCACAGTCTTGCCATAGTTTGAAGAGTTGGTGCAGCAGTCAGATCACCTACTCTTTATAGGGCAATGCATTAAAATTTTAGAGTTACACCATCTACGGTCTCCTTTTTAGTGCTATTTTAAATCAATCTTCTGAATACTTAACATTCAGCTTAGTCTTTTTGAGTTTTTAACTCCTTTTATTCTTATTGTCCTTCTTTGGAATAATCATAATTATTTTTTTTAACATTAGTTCCCATTTGCAGTAAGTGGGCAAGAAGTTCCACCACAGTCCCCCTCATTTCATCTTGTCTCTACAACAGTTTAGTCATATTAGGAGTTCAAGCACCTAGAGCCTCTTCTATCAAAGAATCAACCACATCTTCACCAAAAGTGCAGTTAGGAGAAATTTTAGAATTATTACAACTAATCAAAGTTACTTGTTCTCTATATCTCAGCCTCAGAAGTGTGCTTTAACATTTAAGGAAGATTTGGACAATGATTTTTAGGCGTATGTAATTTACTTTGCCTTCATAGAGCTTAACAAATGAGGGGTTTGCTCCTCCGTCTATATTTCTGCAAAAGCTTCAGTACGTGAGGGCCCCGAGTAAGAACTAACATGCTTGTCTATTTAACAGGATCGGATACAAGGGAAATAGTTCTTTGATTTCCCAAGTTGGTTGATGTCAGTAGAGGTTCAGAAATGAGTTTGGATAATCTATGAATTAGCTCGATGATTGAACTGAATATGTTTGTGTTTCTGCAGTCTTTTGATTTTATCCCATATTAGCTTTCAGGGATTTTTGTTAATATAGGGACTTTATTTTGACAAAAAATAGTCACCTTCCAAACTCTCATTAGACATTATTGGCTGAATCATATGCAGCAATTCTGTGGCCCTAGAAGCCACCAAATGTTTCTGTTACTATATTTTTCTGCAGAAAGGACAAAAGCAGCCAAGGTACAATATGCTTCATTGACTTGCCTTCTTTTTGAATTTCTTCTGTATATTTATTTATTTATTTATTTATCCTCCTAGCGAAGGATCTATCCCTCCAACATCCATCGGTAGGCATTCCTCATAAAAATCATTGCAACATTTGTGCAACTTCATGCCAGGAGTGGGCAGAAAGTCATTTAGCACCAATGGTTCCTGGTGCCTCCCTTCTTTACATTTGTATTCTCCCAAACAGAGCTTTTACCTTTACTCAAATTATAAACTATTCCACCTGCACAAATTGCAATGGGTCACATAATTTAAAGATTCTATAGAACGTACACCTGAAAGGTATTAATAAAGGCACTAGAATAGTAGAAAGAGTATGGAGAAGCGTCAAGCTCCAAGAGAGATTTCCAGGGGCAGCTTCCCAAAGTCTTTCTCATTTGCACAGAACACACTTCACGATCAGGTTGAACGATCATGGTATGTATGATAAATCTTAGTTTTGAGAGATATCCCTGAAAGATTCCAGTGGAGTTTTCAATGCCCCTAGTCACTTACCCAATCAAAGGTGTCTAACTGGAAATACCAGGTGTAAGCCATGAATAACTTCACCAGTTTGGTGCCACCAGGGAGGTAACTTTTGAACTTTAAATAGTTCATTATAAGTTATTACTTATAACTCTTGCTTCCCTTATTTTGATCAAGAGTCAGTTCCAGACTTCCAGTTGACCCCAGAGACAAGCATAGAGGTTCCTGTTTCAGCTGTAAAATAATTCTTTTACCCAGGCCTATTAAGGCACAGGACACCGGCCAAAGTTTACTCAGTGAATAGGGGACAGAACAAGAATTTGAACTCAGACATCCTGGCTCTGCAGGCCTACACTGAGCCCTACGTCCTTGGAGGCATTTCTGTAACATTTTGTAATTACTGTAGAGTCATTTAGAGTCTCAGAGGACAAAGGCCACTAAAACCAAAAGCTATTAGTAAACAACTGAATTGCTCTATATGATTATCAAATTATTACAAGTGCATTTTGAGGTTTAATACTGTACACAGACTCGAAAACCCTGAATGGGGATTTCAACCTTCAGTGAGCTCACAGGAGAGGAGGGTCAGGGAGATGTGGCGTCTTGCAGAGCTCCATTGATCTGCACTATTGTTTACAAGTCACCAGATTTATGGGTTAATCCCAACACAAGACACAGTGAAGCCACCTGCTACTTGAAGTAGATCACTTAGGACTATTACCTGCCGCTGCTGGCAGGGTGCACGACATCAGAAGCAGCAAGTGGCTGTGCTTCAAAGGGATTCATGAGAAAAGTGAAGTCTCCCGATAAGCCCGGCCTCAATTATTTTTCAATTTTAGGCACTTTTTTTTTTTAATTATGTGTAAAGCTTTCCTATTAACTACTTGATTTTCTACTTTCACTTGAGGATTGACATCGTCCTGTAACTAACTTGAAATTTATGTAAATCGTTAAAATAAAAAAATATATATATTTTTGCCTTCTATTCCTCAATAAAATTATTACTTTCTCATGTGTTTATTTTAATATGATGATATATAAATGTATGGTTGTTAATTGCTATAATTTGATAAACTTATTGAGGCTCTATCCATTATTATGCAAGTTTATCTTAATGGAATATTCTTTCTTTCTCTCTTTTTTTTAGAGAAAGGGAGAGAGAGAGAGCATGAGGTACTGAGAGCAAGGGGAAGGGGGTGGAGGGGCAGAGAGAAAGAGAATCTCAAGGAGATTCCCCCCTGAGTGTGAGGCAATCTCAGGACCCTGAGATCATGACCTGAGCCAAAACCAAGATTCAGATGCTTAATCAGCTGAGCCACCTAAGCACCCTATTGTTCTTTATGTTTTTAAAACAAGGTCAATGATGTCAAGATATTAAGCTAGCTTAAAGTAGATCAGCAGAGATAATATTATTAGTTTTATTTTTTATTATTAATAGCTTTATTAATATGAATGTATGGGGCAAGTCTATTTCCTCAGTAATTCCTAACTATTGGCAGCTAACCTCATAAGAAAAATATATGAAATGTACAGCAGCCATGCAAAAGTAACAATAATGCAGTTATTTCTAGCCCAGTGCACACTTAAATTCTGTTAAAAAATGCATCATAGGCACACAAATTACTAACAGGTAAATATTACCTTAAACCAATGGTTCCCCAAAGTGGTTGTTAGACCAGCAAGGTTATATTTCACTTAGAAAATTGTAAGAAATGCATACTTTTTAGTCCGACTCCAGACCTACTGAATCAGAAGTTCTGGGGAAGAAACCTGTTATCTTTGTTGTAAGCAAATGATTCTGATAAATACTCATTTGAGAACCGCAGCTTTAAAGGACGATGGTTCTTCCCATAAATTGTCAAGGTGTAGGGTTTATATTTCAAAGGAATCTGCTCTTTGTTTCTAGGTTCTACTATTCTCCAAATGTTAAATCTTTCCTCTTTCCTCCTTCTCGTCTTTAACTTGGCCATAATATGATGGTACCAAAATTGTGGCTTTGAGAACTAGAGGTTGGGTTGGGCCAACGACAAAATTTGTTTTGGGATGAGTGAAGAGGGGTAGATATAGTATGATAGGCTAAGAGTGAGGAATAACGAGTGTGGTGAAGGTGTGGAGAAAAGAGAATCCTGGTGCACTGCTTGGGGGAATGTACACAGGTTCAGTCACTATGGAAAACAGTATAAAGTTTCCCGAAAAAATTAAAAGTAGAAATTCCATATGATTCAGCAATTTCACTTCTGTGTATATATCCAAAGAAAATTCTGAAAACAAGATCTCCGAGAGATATCTGCCCTCATCTGTTCATTGCAGCATTATTGAAGATAGCTAAGATATGGAAACAGTCTGTCTGCCAATGAATAAGTGAATAAAGGTGTGTTGCTTATAAATAATGGAATATTATCCAGCCACGAGAAGGAAGAAAATCCTTCCATTTGAGACAACATGGATGGACCTTGAGGGCATTATGCTAAGTGAAATAAATTGGACAGGGAAGGACAAATACTGCATGGTATCACTTATATGTGGAAAAAGATAAAAAAAAAAAAAAAGATTAGTAAATAATAAGTCGAACTCACAGAAATAGAAAAGTAGTTACCAGGGACTGGAAGTAAGGGAAAATAGGGAGAGGTTTGCAAAAGATACAGACTTTAGGCTGTAAGTTGAATAAGGTCTGAAAATCTAATATATAAAATGGTGACTTTAGTTTATGACACTATTGTATCACTGACATTTGGTAAGAGAGTAGAATTTTTTGAATATTCACAACACACACAAAGATGAATATGTGAGGCGATGGATGCGTTAATGAAACGGGGGAAGATCCTTTCATACTGTATGAAAATATCAAATCTTCACAACATACACTTTAAATATCTTATAATTTCACGTCACTCATGCCATAATAAAACTGAAAAGGAAAAAAAAAAAGTGAAGTCTTGAAATGGGCTATGCTTTCACAGAGTTGCCTTGGCTCTCAGGCCAAGACCTGGGAAAAGGGGGTAAATGGATCACAGGAGGTTGGCATTACTCCTATGATTTGCAGTGTCGCACAGACAGCCTAGCCATTTCATGAAGGGCTTTGATGTTACCAACAGCAAGATTATTATTCATCAAAACCCTGTCACTGAGGCCTACGCGATTCCAGTCACTTTCTAGTGGCACATTGCCATTCAAGAAATACACTATCTCTCCATTTAGTTTTCTAACTTTTTATTGAACTCCAATCTAGTGGATTTATTGTGGGCTCTTTAGTTTATTTAAATAATCCCGTAGTTTTATTTAGTCTGTCATAAATCACAGAGCCAATTTAGAATATAAAGCTCCTAGATTTTAATATAATATTTTTTATTACCACATGTGTTTTCATATAGCACCTCATTACATGCAAAGCGTCTTCCTATGCGTTTTTCTTCAATGGGCCCCGGAGCACAAGGATGTCAAACTGAGAGGCATCTGTATGCAAAGTGCACGGATACAAACCAGGGCCAACTCTAAGGCGGCAGCTGCTTTGCTATGGTTACTCTGTGTGGTTGTGTTGAAGATAAGCTCATGGGTTTTAAAGTTATTATCACGATTCAATAAAAGGAAGTCATTTTTTAGGAAGTGAAAGAGGACTTTTATGCAATTTAGATTCTATTTTGTTTGCTTTGAGGGGAGAAATAAAATAGCAATCTTTTTCTGGATGAAAATAATGTGGCTACCACTTTGGACTGTACCAAACCTAACTTGACTTTTTGCTTCTTAATTTGCACCTTGGTTTACCCGTCTTTCTTAGAAATCCTGAGGGACATGAATTCCTGTTATTTAGTCTTTTATTTAGTCTTTTCCTCATCATTTATTAAATCGTCTTCATTTATTAAAATATAGACTTAAAATGTGAGAGTGGTCCTTTTAATCACATTAAATTCAGATCCTTGGAAAAAATATAGCAAACATATCAAGCTTTCACCATTTACTAATTTAGTTGAAATTAAATGGGTACATCAATAAAACAAGAAAACAATTTTGATAAAAATGCAGTATATGTCTCTACACACACTCTGCATGAAAATCTCTTATGTTGCTCCTAAATTATTCTGAATGTTGACTATTTCCCACACTGATATTTGCGATATTGTGATATTATAAACTGATGATTTGCAATTGCTATAGACTGACTTTGTGAACTGAAAAAGACATTCTTGTCGTTTATTGATTACTATCTATTCTAAAACAAAGAGAAAAGAACAAATAATGAAGAATAGCACTTGATTCATGGTATGCTTTCACAGGAAGAGAAATTTTCTTCATACATAATTTTTATTTAATTTTTCTTATAGATAGACTTTTAGATTTATTTCATTTTTTAAAACTGTCATATCTCTGAGATATTCAAATATATATTAAATATTGTATTTTCAATGTATTATGTAACATGCTATTACCTACACAATACTTTGAATGATGGCTTGATGTTTTCATTGTATTTATTTTGCTCAGGATTTATTGATTTTTTTTTTTTTTTGATCTGTAGGTTTATAGATTTTATATTATTTGGAAAAGTTTTGGCCACTTTATTCAAATATTTTTTTCTGATTCTTATTTACTCCCCTTTTATGGAACTTCAATTATATATCTGTTAGACTGATATCCATGATCTACTGAGACTTCCTTTGTTAACTGCCATTTTTTCTTTGTGTGCTTCAATTTCTATAGCAGATATTACTATTTCCTCAAGGTCACTGATCTTTCCCAGTGTTTAATTTGATTTCCATCTCAACCAGTGAATTTTTTATTCATAATTTTCAAGTTTGTTTTTCTTTATGTTTATATCTATATGTTTTATATTTTTCCCTACCTTTTGCCTTTTTATTTTTATTATTAGTTTCAATTTCTTGGATATTTTTGCAATAACTTTTAAAGAACTTAACTGCTAATTTTAATATTTTTATCATGTTTAATTTTAATTTTATTTTTTTAAAAGATTTTATTTATTTATTCATGAGAAACAGAGAGAGAGAAGCAGAGAGACATGGGCAGAGGGAGAAGCAGGCTCCCTGCAGGGAGCCCTGATGTGGGACTCGATCCCAGGACCCTGGGATCACACCTTGAGCCAAAGGCAGACACTCAACCAGTGAGCCACCCAGGCTCCCTTTTTTCTGTTTTTATTAACTGATTTTTATCTAGTTTATAGATCACATTTTGTATATTTTTTTTTGTAGGGGGGGAGCAGGAAGGATTACACGACAATTTTTCATTAGTTACTGGCATTGTATTTATAATATTGTTTAATACTAATATTTTCTTATCTTTCTCTGTAGAATTTTGGGGCTTGATTTGGCAGACATTTTAACTGTTTGTTTCTGACTTTTTCTTAATCCTATTAGCATGGGTCTAAAGATTTGCCAGATTAAGATTAGAAAACCCAGTCAATTTGAAATTCAGAAAATCAACAGATCATTTTTTTTCCAGGATAGTATGTACCATGATTTTATTTAAAAAAAGAGGGTTTAAACTATTATTTTTATTTATTCTTCTTCTTATTTTTAAATTTAAACTCAATTAACATATAGTGTATTATTAATTTCAGAGGTATAGGTCAGTGATTCATCAGTCATATATAACACCCAGTGCTCATTACATCCCATGCCCTCCTTTAATGTCCATCACCTAGTCAACCCATCTCTCACCACCCTCTCCCGCCATCCAGCAGCCCTCAGATTGTTTCCTATGTTTAAGAGTCTCAAAAAAAAAAAAATGTCTCTTATGGTTTGTCTCCCTCTCTGATTTCATCTTGTTTTATTTTTCCCTCCCTTCCTCTATGATCCTCTGTTTTGTTTCTTAAATTCCACCTATGAGTGAAATCATATAATTGTCTTTCTCAGATTGACTTATTTTGCTTATCATAATACCCTCTAGTTCTGTCCATGTTGTTGCAAGTGGTAAGATTTCATTTTTTGATGGCTGAGTAGTATTCCATTGTATATACACACCACATCTTAATCCATTCATCTATTGATTATCCCATGTAATACTATAAATAAAAATTAGGACATTAAACTGAACCTTCAATTGCAATATTTGAGACATATTTATGTTAAAAATGTTGTTTATCTGAAATTCAAATTAACTAGGTATCCTGTATTATTATTTGCCAAATTTGTCAATCCTAGGAGTAACTCTATTAGGAGTCTACAAATGATTTGGATACTCACCTATACCTCTCTAGTTTGGTAGGTTGAGAATTGATCATTTCCTATCCATCTGACATCTAGGAAAATGCAGCTTTCTTTTGCTTGACCTTGTGGATTTTCATTCTCTTTGGTGCAGTTTAGTTTTTAGACAAGAAAGAGGAATCTTGTATACATTTTTTAAACTCTTTAGTTTCCTTTTTTTAAAAATTTTAATAATAAATTTATTTTTTATTGATGTTCAAAAAAAAAAAAGTCAGCCACTTAACTGACTGAGCCATCCAGGCACCTTGAAAGATGTTTAAGATTCCAACTTAAGGGGATCCCTGGGTGGCGCAGCGGTTTGGTGCCTGCCTTTGGCCCAGGGCACGATCCTGGAGACCCGGGATCAAATCCCACGTTGGGCTCCTGGTGCATGGAGCCTGCTTCTCCCTCTGCCTATGTCTTTGCCTCTCTCTTTCTCTCTGTATGTGACTATCATAAATAAATTAAAAAAAAATTTAAAAAAAAAAAGATTCCAACTTAAGAACTTCCCGACTGTGTGTCCTTGGGCAATTGCCTATCTTCTCTGTTTCCTCAGTTGTAGAATGAGGTTATATATACAGTGCCTTCATCATAGGGTTGTTAAGAAGCAATGTAACAATATATGGCAACCACTTCAAATAGAATCTGGCAGAAAATAAGCACCATAACAATGCTCCGTATCGGGGCACCTGGGTGGTTCAGTTGGTTAAGCATCTGTCTTCAGCTCAGGTCATGATCAGGGTCCTGGGATCAAGCCCCATGTTGGGCTTCCTGCTGAGTGGAGAGCCTGTTTCTCCCTCTCCCTTTGCTGCTCTCTCTGCTTGTGTGCTGTCAAATAAATAAAAAAAAATATTAAAAAAAAAAACCTCTTCAGTTTCCAATGACTGTAACAATCACCATGGACTTGATGGCTCAAAACAACAGAATTTTACCCCCTCATAGTTCTGGAGGCTGGAAGTCTAAAATTAACATCACTAGACTGAAGACATGTGACCACTTATATTTATCTAAAAATGAGCATATTCTTAGCATGTGCATCACACTACTGTCCATTCTTCAAAACATAGTATTTCTTCTTTCCATTGTCTATTAGTATGCTTTTCCATATACTGAAATGACCTTTTCATTGTTCATCAAATTTCTAATTAGCTTCCATCTCTTCTTGGAGACTCTCCTTTTGATTCCTTTAGGTCAGTAACACAGCCTCACCCTATGTTTCCTGTTATATTATATATCTTTTGTAAATACCATTTATATTCCTTTAATTACTTATAGACACCATTGTGTTAGAGAGAACAGAGTCCACAAGATTAGTTTCAGATTTGATGATTTGCTGCTAGGACTCATAGAGTTCACCAAAAGCCGTTACAATCACAGGTGTGGTTCATTAGAGCTAAAGGATACATATTGAAACCAGCCAAGGGGAAAGATGCATGGAGCAGAGTATAGGAAAGATCTAAATGTGGAGCTTCCCGCTGTCCTCTCCCTATGGAGTCATGGCCGGGTATTGATCTTACTTTTCTGGTATTGATGGATAATGATACACATGGAATATTGACAACCAGAAAAGCTCACCTGAGCCTTGCTGTCTAGAAATTTTATTGGTGCTCTATTGTGGACAGTCTGCAAAATTGACCTTCAATCTCCAGCCCCTCCAGAGGCAGAACAGGTATTATGTAGCTGATATTGAGACCCCAGCCTTTCTAGAGGTAAAGCATATACTGTGTGGCAGGCACACAGCTCCTCTCATAAATCGCATTGTTAGGTTTCTCAGTGGCCAATGCCCCAGGTTCTCCCATCCAGCAGGACATTCCAAAGGCATAAAGACCACCTCCCAGTATCTGAAGCAAATTCAGATTTCTCTTTGGACAAGTTATTTATTTATTTATTTATTTATTTATTTATTTATTTATTTATTATTTTTGAAAAGATTTTATTTATTTATTCATGAGACACATAGAGAGAGAGTCAGAGTCATAGGTAGAAGGAGAAGCAGGCTCCCTACAAGGAGCCTGATGTGGGGACTCGATCCTAGGACCTGGGATCATGCCCTGAGCCAAAGGCAGACACTTAGTCACTGAACCACCTTAGCATCCCTTATTTTTTTATTTTAAGATTTTTATTTATTTATTTGAGAGAGAGAGAGAGAGAACGAGCAGAGGCATGGGCAGATTCCGTGCTGAGAAAGGAGTCCGATGCAGGGCTTGATCCCATGACTCTGGGATCATGACCTGAGCTGAAGGCAGACACTTAGCTGACTGGACCACCCAGGTGCCCCTAAGTTTAATTTTTTATCATAATTTTTGCTCACTAGACTTTCATATGTTTTCTAATCTTTAGCATATATTTTTCATAATCTTTAGAGCAATAATATTCCATACATTCTCATATTAATGGATACATATTTTCAAGTGAATAAATATGTGAATGTGATATATGTTAATCTAGTTGTTGGTATGTGATTCCTTATTTTCTCAGCATATGTGGTACTATTTTAGGGTAAAAGAGCAAGAGTAATACATCAAAATCTAAGTAGTGAATTCCGTGTTATATTAATGAATTAGCATAATCCTAAATTGAAGCAAAGATTATTTCCTACTCTGTATATGGGAGAAAGTATGAGACAGAGTAGAGGGAATGGAGATAAAAGATTAGTTCGCACCAAGGACACTGACTTCTGGAGGATTGTTGTGGACCGACTTCAGTCTCTACGAACCTCATGTGTTGATGTCCTAATCCCCAGTACCTCAGAATATGAATGTATTTGGAGATAGGGCCTTTAGAGTTAGGGATTAAATCCAATATGCCTGGTGTCTTTATAAGGTGAGGAGACGGGGACACACACAGAGACACCACAGATGCGTGCACAGGAGAAAGATCATGCAAGGACTCAAGCAGAGGCCATCTGCAAGCCAAGGAGAGAGACCGCAAAAGATACAAAACGAAAAAAAAAAAAAAAAAGATACAAAACGTGATATAAGACCAAGATACCTTGATCTTGGACTTCTAGTTTCCAGACCTGTGAGAAAATAAATTTCTGCTGTTTAAGTTACTCAGTCTGAGATATTTTGTTAGGACCGTCCTAGCAGACCAGTACAGAAATCCTTCTGCAAACTCCACAAAAAGCTGTTCATTTTAGTTCCAGAACCAGTCCATGAAGAATCAACTGAAAATTAAATACAGCCGAAAGCTCTAAATCCCGCCACCTGCTAGAAATGAGTCATCTTGAATTGTTTACACTTACAATCATAGCAGTAGTAGTAAATGAGAGTGAGACTTCAGGAATTCCCGCTCCCAGACATCTGAGAGTCTGATGCCGGCTGGGGCTGCTGCAGTAATTATGCCCGGAGATAGAATCCGTCACAGATCTTAGCGGCTGTGAGTTAAAATACAGCAAGAATCACCCAATGTAATCTTGATTGAAAGCATTTCAGGACAAGTGAGGCACTTGCATGATAGAAGGATCATTGAAAAGATGAATTAGTCTGTATGTGTGTCTGAGCTTGCTGCAAAGTTGCAGGAGCCCCTGAGGAAAGAAAAATGCAATAAGGTGAGAGAAAGAGAAAAGAAGGAATGGAGGAAAGAGAGAGAGAGAGAGAGAGGAATAAAAAGTGTTGAGTGTAAGCAAGCAGCGGACATAATATCATTGACTAGTTATTATTGGAAAGAAATGGAAATGATATTCCAGGTATGATGGATTAACTACATCGAAAGGATTTTAAATGGCTTTTGCAGAGGGTAAGCCATTATGGGCAGTGTCTTTCACAATATTTCTATTGCTGAAACAGTAAGAAATAGCGATAGCAGAGAGGAAAACCATGGACATGTGACCTGACTCTAAGCCTTTGAGTCTAGTGGGGAAGAGACTCCTTCCTTGTTCTTTCTAAAACAAACTGCCTGAAGGCCCTTCTTTTATAAACGCATCCTGATGATTCACTCAATAATTAATTCAAAAGTGTTTATTGACTATTTCCACTGTGCCAGACTTTGCTGCGAGTGCTAAGGTCACAGCTGTGAACAAAATAGACAGAAATTAAAAAAAAAAAAACAGAAATCACTGCCTCATTACTATCAAGAGGTTAAACGCTGGAAGAGCAAGAGTAACAATAAAACAAGTTTTAAAATGTAAAGAATGTTAGATGCTGCAAGTACCATAGAGAAAAAACACTAGGGAAGGGAAATTGGGAGTGTTCACGAGTGGTGGAAGTTTCCATTCTAATAGGGTAGACTAACAGGTAAACGGAGAGAAAATGGCTTTTAGGCACAGGCTTCTAGGAGGTGAGGAATCATATCATGAAGATATTTAAGCAGAATGTGTTTCAGGCTTAGGAAAGAATAAGGTCGAAGTCTTCAAACTTAAAATAAAATAAAATCTCCAAACTAAAAATGTCCCTGGCGTGCAGTGGAGGGAACAGGGAAAGGTAGCAGGTGATAAGGAAGAAAGGGGAAATGATTGTAAAACCCATCTAGGGACTCATTGGCAAGAATAGGACCTTTGGCTATTTTAGGAGGGGTTAGAAGACGGTGGAGGACTTGGCCTGAGAGGTGACATGCTCTGACTTAGGTTTTAACTGAATCACTCTGATTATTGGGTTGAAGATAGACCAAAGTGGGTAAGGGAGCAAGCAAGTGGAATACTCAGGAGGCTAAAATGTAAGAATAATTATAATAAGGCAGGGAAATAGCATGAATGTGGCAAGAGATACTTAGAATTTGAAGATAGAGACAACTTGATTTCCTGATAAATTAAAGATACGAAAAAAAAATGAGTAAAAAATGGCTGCAATTTTTTTGTCTTGAGTAGTTGAATGGATTTAACTTCTAATGATTGATATGGGAAAAATGGAGAGAGTGGGTTTTGGGGAAAGAATGAGTCTGCTTTGCTTTTTTGTTGTTTTGTTTGTGTTCGTTTTTGTTTTGATATATTAAGTCAGATCCTGCTAGACCTTGATGTAGAGTGGACGTGTATGTGTTGTATTGACTCGGCTGGTTTCTGACGTGAGATCAAGACTGGAGGTATGGATTTGGGAATCCTCAGCATGTAGTTGTTATTTACAGCTGTAAGACTTGATGCATTCACCAAGGGTACTAGTATGGAGCAGTTATTTAAAGATTAAGACTTGATACAAATAGGCTTAAGAGGGCTGGAAAAGGGAAAAAGTAGTTAGTGTGTAGGAGTAAAATGAGGAAATCCAGTGAAGAAATGTTTGTGATAAATAATCCGGTTATTTTTTTCTTACTTAAATGCTATTAAGCTTAAGTGCTATTAAGGTCTACAAAGAGGATCAGGGTCTTATTATTGGGTTTTGATGGAGGTAATGAATGACTTCAATGAAAGCGCTTCCTGTAAGTTGAAAAAGTGGAGCCTGATTTTAGTGGATTTATAACCCATAAGGCTTGATGTTGATAGCAAATCCCATAAAACTCAAGGAAGATGTTTAGATGACAAGCCCCGAACCATATTGCAGCAAACAGTATTTCTTCAGTGACCTTCACCTCTTCTACGTTCAGAATCATTGTGTTCTTGTGCTGATCCGAGTGATGCTGGAAGAGAACAGGTAACCTATTAAGAACAGTCTTACTATACTGATAGGTTAAAATGTAGGACAAATCGAATTTTTAATGGGAGTATTTCAAAAAGGCCATGATTAACAACATAGGAATGATGTTTGTTGATACAGATTTGGAATTTTGTCCAGCTCTACATATAGTTGGTTGACTTAAAGAGGGTTTAATGTCGCTGGGTCACTTTCACATCAATGATAAAGGGAGTGGACACTGATCAGTAATTTACTCACCACAAACCCAATAGCCACCCCTACCCCACAACAGAAAAGAAAAAATATTAAGAATGAATATAAAGTTTCCACTCTTTAATTTTACTTTTAAAAAACACCTTTTAAGAGACCATCATCACTATTTTATTAAGGCAAATACAGCTTAATACCAGCAAATACTCTAAGATGTTATCTTAGAGTAAAACTTAACATTTTTTTCTAAGAAATTGCTGCTGCCTGTTATTTTCTCCCGGATGCCAAGTGGTATGATTTTGTCATTAATCAACATGCATTTATGGACAAGTGTTTGGGAAGCACTAGTCTAGTCCAGTGGTTCTCAAACTTGTTCACGCTTCAGCACAGTCAGCAGGACAAGTTGGGGCCATCTAAAAATTTAAAAATTTTTGATTCCATGGTGCTGGGTGGAGGCCTGATAATTTGCATTTCCGATATGTTCTCTGCTGATGCTGATGTTACTTATCCAGGGACCACACTTCAAAAGCCACAGGTCTTGATGACTTGTAATATCCCCAGTACGCTAACTTCTACGGTTGTGCTGGTTCTTTTATAACTGATCTTAAGCAAATCAGAGACATGGCAGCGATGGTCATGACTAAACCTCCATCTTCCACCTACCAAAGATCTTCAAGCATCAGAATTTTACTGACGTGTAATTAACGGCAGTTTCACACGTACAATATAATGGCTCCACGACTCCACACGTTCTCCGGGTCATCAAGGTGAGTGTTCTGGTCTTCCCTTTAGCTATCTCACCCATGTGCCCGCCCATCTCTCCGCCGCCAACCACCACGTTTTCTCTGTGTTTACAAGTCTGGGTTTTTTTTTTTGTCTGTGTGTCTCTTTTTTGTTTGCTCATTTGTTTTGTTTCTTAAATTCCATGTACGAGGGGAATCATATGGTATTTGTCCTTCTCTGACTTACTCATTTCACTTACTATTATACCCTCTAGATCTCTCCACTTTGTTGTAAATGACAAGATATCTTTCTTTCTAATGTCTGAGCAATATCCATTACGTATTTATATATATGTGCGTGTATACGTGTGTATATAAATTACGTGTACGTACTTACACACGTCTATGTACACACACACCCACGCACACGTGCCACACCTTCTTTATTCACTTATGCATCAGTGGACACTTGGGCTGCTTCCATATTTGGCTGTTGTAATAACGCTGCGATAAACATAGGGGTGCATGATCTTTTGAACTAGTGCTTTTATGTTCTTTAGGCAAATACCTCGTAGTGGATTACTGGATCATAGGGTAGCTCTATTTTTAATTTTTTGAGGAACTTCCATACTGTTTTCCACAGCAGCTGCACCAACTTGCATTCCCACCAACAGTGCATAGTGCTTCCTTTTTCTCCACATCCTCACCAACAATCTTTATTTCTTGTGTTTTTGGTTTTAACCATTCTGACACGTGTAAAGTATCTCTCATTGTGGTTTTAGTTTGCATTTCTCTGATGATGAGTGATGCTGAGCATCTTTTCATATGTCTGTCAGCCACCTGTAAGTCTTCTTTCAAAAAATGCTTATTCAGGTCCTCTGCCCATTTTTAATTGAATTATTATTATTATTATTTTGAATTATTATTATTATTGCAATGTTGAGTTGTATAAGTCATTATATATTTTAGATATTAATTCCTTGTCAGATATAACATTTTAAATGCCAAAATTTTTTTTTAAGATTTTATTTATTTATTCATGAGAGACACAGAAAGAGAGAGGCAGAGATAGGCAGAGGGAGAAGCAGGCTCCATGCAGGGAGCCCAATGCAGGACTCGACCCCAGGACCTGGGGTCACGGCCTGGGCCAAAGGCAGACACTCAACCACTGAGCCATCGAGGTGTCCCCATCAAAAAAATTTTTAAAGATTTTGTTTATTTGAGAGAGAGAGAGATAGTGAGACTGAGATAAGGAGCAAGGGGAGAGGCAGAGGGAGGGAGAAGTAGACTTCCTGCAAGCAAGGAGCCGGACAGGCCCCTGGACCTTGGGATCATGACCTGGGCCGAAGGCAGACACATAACAGACGGAGCCACCCAGGGGCCCCAAACATCAAAATTTTAAAAGTTAATTTATATAATGTGTTGAACTTGCAGTTCATATGAGGAAATTTGAGTTAAAAATTATTTTTCTAACTACAAGTGCTACAAATTATGCAGTCTTTACACAATTAAAAATTAAGACTGTACAGAAGGAATAACACCAGAAAATGAAAAGTAGGTTGCACAAAAATTCTCTTGTAAATATATTTTTAAGGTTTAGAAAATATAAATCAGGAAAAAATATGATCAAGTTATGTAAGGTCTCGTGTAACTTTTTTTGTATATGGTTTATATGAAAGTGAAATGGATATACAAACATTTTTAATTTCACATAAAGTGATTTATTTTGAAAGGAGGAGAAATCTCACTATATTCTAAAGCTTATTTTTCTAACTAGTAATATAGAAATGTTTTGAGATATAAATACTCTGTAATTATTTGGTTTGAAACCTAGACAAGGGTACAATCAAGCATAATTAATAGTGTTTCAATATGACTCTAATGGTAGCGCTTAAATGTCAAAGGAAGAATTTCTGACCTAAGCATTGTAATCTCTAGATATTTGACTCGTATACCCTATGCACCCATCTAGGAGGCAGATTGCACAAGCTAAAGGAGCAAAATACGGTCCTTTTAGTATTGAGCTGTTACCTTGACAACTGATAATTGGTATTAACTGTTGCTTCCTTTGTAAAGTGAACTGATTTTTTAAATAGGCACTTTTATTAATGGCAGTTAGTTTAAATATATAATTCTGGACATCTTAACATAATTGGCATTGTACATGCAGATGGCTGAAAATGTCACTGTGATTGCTTTTTATGATTTTAACTACAATATCCATTTATCAAGCAAATACGTTGCATTTAACTTCCTAAGGGTTAAGGTATGAAAGTAATTTCTTTTTTTAAATTTGTCATGTTTGTCTCCCTCTAGAAGTTTTATTATCTATCTGTCATCTATCTCTCTTTCTTTCACATGTATATACTTGTGCTTGCCTTTTCATTTTTTTTAAAAACTACTTTTGTAGATTATAGTTTTTAGGGAACGGTATGAGCAGACATGCAAAAGAACACGTTAAAGAAAATTATGATACAATAAGGTTATTAACAGTTTATGTTTCTGATGTTAATATTCACCTCATAATTTTCCGTGTGGATCTAAGGCTTTATTTTTGGGAAATAATTAAGGAGAGGATGCGTTCTTAATGGAGAAAAGGACAGTATTAACCTCAGGCAGAGCTTTTACATTATCAAGGGATGAGAAAGAGTGAATACCAATAGGCTACATGCGACCCTTCCTTAGGACTATGATGCTGGGGCTGTAAGAACCAGGATGCTTTGGTGTCTTTCTATTGATTGAAAATTTCACTTAGAAGTTGAGGGGCATTCTCACTTTCACCTCTAATATTCAAATGATGCTTTCTGGTTGAAACATACAATCAAAAATGGCCCAAAAATAAGAACAAAGAAAGTGGTTCAGTGACTAGTTTAATCCAAGAGAAATAATGGCTGTATCCGAGAAGAATAATAGAAGAAAAGTTCAAGAGGTATTTTAGAAGTGGTGTCCTAAGATGTGCTCATTAAATATTATAGGGGTGAAAAGTAGGCTCTGACTGCAAATAGGTGACTTTTACTCCATTAATACAGATAGGACAATTTGAGTATTTGAATTGCCAGTGAACATTCAGGTACAAGTAGTCAATAGGCAGTTGAAAAAGAAATGTAGAATTCGAGAGGGAAGTTTTATTTGAAGAAACATTGGGAAGTCCTTGGCCTACAAGTAGCAAGCTGATGATATGGGTGTGGATTAGATAATTGAAGGAGGACATATAAAACAATACTGGGACAGAATTGGAGCAGATCCCTGGGGAACATCAACATTTGAGAAGAATTAAAAGAGATAGAATGGTTTCATTCTGTCAAAAACTTAAGGAAGCTATAATACGAGTACCTCATAAAATCTTCCAGAAAATGAAGAAACCACTTCTTAACTTATTTTATGAAATCAGTAATACCAAAGCCAGACAAAGATATCATAACAAAACTAGGAGCCAACACTCCTCATGCATATAGATGCAAATTCTTGACAAAATATCAGCAAACCAAGTCCAGCAACATATAAAGACGGTTGTATACTATGACCCAGTAATTCAAGACTGATTTATCATCAGAACATTAATTAATGGAATACATCATTTTAGTAGAATAAAGGACAAAATTACATGAGCATCTCAGCAAAGATCTATAAAAATGACAATACTTGACATCTGTTTTTGATAAAAAAAAAATGTCAATTAACCAGGAATAAAAGAGAAACCTTCCAATCTGATAGTGGGCATCTATGAAAAACTATAGCCAACATTTAAACTTACTGTTTGGGAACAGAGGAAAAATATTTATCCTTATTGCTCCTATTCAATTTGAACGGGTTTCTACCTGTGCAACAAGGGAATAGAAAGAAACTAAAGGCATCTGCACTGGAAAGGGAAAAATAAATCGAGGTCTTTATAGACGGCATGACCGTATAAGTAGAAAGTTCTAAGGAATCCAAAGAATCACTTCTAGAGCTAATAAATAAGTTTGGAAAGTTCATAGGCTATAAGAACAATGTACATAAATCAATTCTACTTCTACACACTAGCAAAGAACAATACTAAAACGACATTCAGAATTCGATACACGTTGGCATCAAGAGTAAAATTCATAAAAATGCATTTAACAAAAAGGTGCGAAATTTGTACACTGAAAACTACATTATATTGAGAGACATTAAAGATTGATTGATTGACTGAGGGCAGGACAGAGGGCGAGGGAGAAGGAGGATCTTAAGCAGACTCTATTCCAGGCTCTCAGGCAGAGCCTGCCTGACATGGGGCTTGATCTCATGACCCTGAGATCATGACCTGAGCCAAAATCAAGAGTCAAATGTTTAACCGACTAAGTCATCCATGTGCCGCAAGAGATATTAAGGATTTAAATAAATTGAGACAGGTTCATGGTTTGGAAAATTTAACATTGATGAGAATGGCTACCTCCATAAAAACCCCAACAGCAGGCACTTTTCAGAAACTGACATGTTAATCCTAAAACTTATGTGGAAAGGAAAAGGATCCAGTATAGCCACGATAGTTTTTAAAGAGAAGAATGAACAAAAAGGACTGGATCCTAAATTTATTTGTAAAGCTACAGTGATCCAAGTAGTGTGGTATTACCATCAACATAAGCATTTAAATCTATAGACAATAATTGTCTATATAAAAATTTTGCATTTATAGTCAGTTGATTTTTGATGAAGAAACCAAGAGAATTAAATGAAAAGAAGATGGTCTTTTCAATAAATAGTTCTAGGGCAATTAAATATCCACATACACAAAGATGAATTTATTTTTTTAAGCTTTTATTTATTTATTCATGAGAGACACAGATAGAGAGAGAGAGAGAAGCAGAGACACTGACAGAGGGAGAAGCAGGCTCCATGCAGGGAGCCCGATGTGGGACTCGATCCCGAGACCCCAGGATCACGGCCTGAGCAAGAGGCAGGTGCTTAACCGCTGAGCCACCCAGGCATCCCATAAAGATGAATTTAGACCCAACTTCATAAAATACACTTTCACCTAAAAATAACTCACAGTGGATTGTTGACTTGAAAGAGACAAAATCATAAAATTCTAAGAAAAACTTAGGAGAAAATCTTTATTTGTTTTATTTTATTATTATTATTATTTTTTTAGGAGAAAATCTTTAAAGCCTGCGTTAGACAGACTGTTCTAAGACAGGGCACTAGAAGCACAGTCAAAAAAAGTCAAAAATTTAACTTCATCAAAATTAAAAACATTTAACCTTCAAAATATGCTACAAAGAAAATGAAAAGAAAGGGCACTGACTTGTAGAGGAAAAAGTTGAAAGTTAAATTCCCTATAAAGTATTGTATACAGAACATCCAAAGGAGTCTGAGAACTCAGTAATAAAAAGACAAACAATCCATTTTACAAATGGACAAAAGATTTAAATGCCATTTCACCACAGAGCTTATGCGATGCTCAGCATATATAGCCAATAAACGCATGAAAAGATGTTCATGATCATTACTTATTAGGAAAGTGCAAATTAAAAAGACAATGAGATATCACTTCACACCTACCATAATTAAAAAAAAAAAGGAAAATAGCAAATATTGGGAAGGATGTGGGGAAATTAGAACTCTTACTTTGCTGGTGGGAATGTGGGATGGAGCAGCCACTTTGGAAACAGTTTAGCAGTTTCTTAAAATGTAAAATATAAGTTTGCCTTACAAGTGAGCAATTCCATACCTAGGTATCTCCTCCAAAGTGATGGAAACATAGATATAGATAGATATAGATATAGATGATATAGATATAGATATAGATATGGATATAGATAGATATAGATATGTAGATTATTATATTATATCTATATCTATATCTATATAATGCTGCTCTGAACATTTAATTACAAGTCTTTATATATATAAATATACGTATAATTACAAGTCTCTCTATATAGATATAGATATATAAATATATTTATAGATATCTATAGATAGATATATCTATCTAAATATATAAATATATAGATAATAGATAAATATATAATAATATATCTAAATCTAAACTATATCTAAATATGTAGATAATAGATAAATATATAGATAAATATATCTATAGATATATAAATATATATCTATATATAGAGACTTGTAATTATATGTATATTAATATATATATATAAAGACTTGTAATTAAATGTTCAGAGTAGTATTATTCACAATAACCAAAAAAGTGAAAATAATAAAAATGTCTGTCAAATGGTAAGTAGAAAACAATAGAAATAGAAAAAAAATGTGTTATGTTCATTTAATGGAATATCATTCAGCAATAAAGGAATAGACTATTGATACATGCTACAACTTGGATATTCCTCAAAATATTATGTTAAGTGAAAAATGTAATTTAAAAGTATGTATTGTCTGATTTTACATAGACGGAGACAGAAGATTGGGAATTAACGGGGACTATGTTAGGGGTGGGAAGGATGGGGCAAAGGAGGAGAAGTGAAGAGGGACACGTGGGATCTCGTGGGATGGATGGAGATGTTTTAAAGCTGAATTCTGTTTGTAGTCACGCAGCTGAGTTTACCAAAGAGCGTCCCATCGTGTGCGTCTCTTACTGTCTGGGATGCACCTGCACACCAGAGACAGTGAAGTCAAGAGAAGGAAGAGACGCTTCTCTGTGCCTTTATTACCTTCCAGAGGGAAACAGCGATCAAAACGGAATTCTGTGAGCATTAAGGCTGTAGAAGTTACTTAAAAATTATAAAGGGAAAGGTGTTTGCTTCACTCAAACACGGCTGTAGGTGCGTGTACCACGTAGACACATATTTAATAGGAAGAATGTATTTAGGATGCGAAAACGGGTTGAGGGGTTTCTCATCACTGCATGTGTAAGATCAATTAAACTCATTGATATAAAAATATATTTAATATGTGTCACTGTATTTGATTTTTTTCATTTTTATTTATTTATTTTTTCTGTGTTTGATTTTAAAGAAAGCCCCCGATACTAAGTCTTAAAAAAATCCAGATGAGTCATCTATTGTCTACAATAGAACTTTAAATGAAGATAATGCATATTTTATCTGTCTAGAAATTCACTGAACTGAAAACCATTTTGTGGGCCTCTTGACCATCATATGTGAATAGTCGATAAATTAATATATTTAAGCAATCACTTTCTTTATCTGGATAGCAAGACTGGATGTGACCAACATCAATAAAGATTTAAAGAAAACCACTTCCATTTAATTGCATAAATAAACGAATTAAGGGTAATGATTTTAAATTCATTTGAAGTTTTGATTTATAGGAACAAATATTTTAGTTTTTCCATCTGAACCCTCCAACTAGAAGAGCCTGGTTGCTGTACGCGTGTGTGTGTGCGTGTGTGTGTGGCAGGTACAGAGGATGTGGGTAGACAGAGGGCGTGAGAGCATAATTGGAGGAAAAACGTCCAATAGACATTTTTCCCTAGAAGATTTGTATGAAATATTGTCTTGAGTGCACTTTCTTTTGCTATTTTTCTCAATTGTTGCTTGTGTGAGAAACATGAGCTCATCAGAGGAAAAAATCTAAGGAAATCTGCAGAGAGACTCATTATGTAAAAACCTTGAAAAATGCTTCATTTCAGCGTGTTTCCATCATGTTTCTCCTTGACTATTACTGAGGCAGAAGTTAAGGTGCTCATTTTGTTCATTTTATTTTCTTTTAGCAGAAATTCTTCATCAATAGTAATAAAATTGTATGTAGTTTCCAGATCAGCAAATAACTAATTGAATACTAAGAGGCTTTATTGCTATATTTTTTTCGGTTTCATAAAAAGCTCATTTTATTTGACTTCAAATATTATTTTTTCTTTAAAGTTTGGTGGTGTACTGATTTTCACTTCTAACATTATAACACTGAGTTGTTAGTCACGCAAGGAGCAAAGGCTGAAAATATATACATACTTTAATTATGATGTAGCCTATGGTATAATATTGCAAATACCTTTTTTATTATAGAATATGTTTGGGCACCGGGAGGCTCAGTGGTTGAGCGTCTGCCTTCGGCTCAGGTTGTGACCCCGGGTCCCGGGATCAAGTCCCACATCGGGCTCCCTGCATGGAGCCTGCTTCTCCCTCTGCCTGGGTCTCTGCCTCGCTCTCTGTGTCTCTCATGAATAAATACATTTTTTTTTTTTTTTAAATACGTTTACTTTTTGTGAAGTTCTGGTGCAATTCTGTATGCAGTGATTTTTATCTCTTTTTTTAAAACAATGGAGTTAATTACATCTGTTTTCCAGTAATAACATTCAGAAGATAAGGTTTATCAGAACATATGGTTTATAATTAAAGTACTTTTAAATACAGAGGGTACTTTTGCCTGAACAGATTCCAAAACTGTCATTGCTTTAGTTGGTTGCTAAAAACAGTATTTAACTGTGAAATTAAAGGTAATATAATCCATTCCATATATAGCAATGTAGGCTTAATTCTATTGTCTTGATACTTATTATCCCGCCTATACTGTGCTTTTAGTTGAAAGCATAAAATATTAACTTTATCTTTGAGATTTTATTCTCTCAAGTTTCTGTATTCATTCAATGTTACAAACTATTTGTTTCACACATGATAGTTATGATTCTTTATTTTTTTATCTCTCTAATGTGGATATTAATTTTATACTATTCTACATAAGTGTTTTATTGTTTAGGTAATCCATATGAATTTATTTTTTTAATTTTGCCATAGTATGCCTGGATATATAATACATATATTATTGTGAAAAGAGCATTTTAACATGAGATCTACCCACTTAACAAATATTTAAGTGTACAACACCTCATTGTTAACCGTAGGCATCATATTATACATTGGATTCTAGACCTTACTCATCTTACACAACTTGGATATTATTTTTGAATTATTTTTATTTTTTAAAAGTTTGTTTGTTTATTTATTTATTTATTTATTTATTTATTTATTTATTTATTCATGAGCGACACAGAGAGAGAGGCAGAGATACAGGCAGAGGGAGAAGCAGGCTCCATATAGGGAGCCCGATGCGGGACTCGATCCTGGGACCCTGGTGTCACGCCCTAGGCCGAAGGCAGACACTTAACCGCTGAGCCCCCCAGGGATCCCATTAAATTTTTTTAATAAAAGTCAAAGTGTGTACAGAGGAAATAATCTTTTTGCATTGTTGACTTTATTTATTTGATAAATTTGATGTTATGAGTCACAGTTTTAAGATGTCGAGTGTTGATTTATCCATTTATGTACTGTGACATGATTGCTGTCGGAGCACTACTTATCCATTCTAACATTCTATCATTATAATACAGGATTTTTTTTTAAGATTTTATTTATTTATTCATGAGAGATACAGAGAGAGAGGCAGAGACCCAGGCAGAGGGAGAAGCAGGCTCCATGCAGGGAGCCCAATGCAGGACTGGATCCAGGACCCGGGGCCACGCCCTGAGCCCCCCAGGCACCCCTAGAATACAGTATTATTGATCATATTTATCTTACTCTCCACTAAACCTCTGTGACCTATTTACTGCCCATCACAGGTTTCACCCTTCATCACCATCAATCATGCCCCCTCCTCGGAATCCTCCGATAACCTCCATGTAACTCCTGGCTTTTTTTCTCCACAGATCCTCTGACTTATCTCACGGAGCTCACTGTGCTCAAGGTCCATCCATTCGGCCACAAATGGTTGAATAACTCCCTTCCTTGTAGTTGAGTAATATTCCACGTTCATATGTGAGACGTTTTTTTAAATCCCTTTGTGTGTTGATGGGTATTTGGGTCCTCCCTCTCTGGTTGCTGTGAGTAACGTGTGATGAGATGGCTCTACATATCTCATTGCAGTCTTGTTTTCATCTCCTTTGGGTATAAACCCAGAAATGGAATTACCACACTGTAGGGTTGATCTATTCTTAATGTTTCCAGGAAACTGCCTATTGTTTTCCGTAGCGGTTGGACTCAATGTACCTGTTGGCGGTTTTGATAATCCTTTCTGGAAAAATGTCTATTTAGTTCTTTGCCCCATTTCCTATTGGGTGTCTTGTTATTAGGTTGTGTTAATTCTTTACATTTTGAGTATTAACTACTTATCTGATATATACGGTTTGCAAAAATGACCTTCCATTCTCTAGGCTGCCATTTCATTTTGTTGACTGTTTCTTTTGTTCTGCATAAGCTTTCGAGTTTGAGATAGTCCCTTTTGTTAATTTTGCTTTTGTTCTTTGTGCTTTTGGTGCCTTGTCCAAAAATCATTGCTAAGACCAATACCGATGAGATTCTTTCCTATGTTTCCTTCTATGAGTTTTATGATATTGGGTCTTAGGTTTAAATCTTTGATCTCTTACGAATTATTTTTGTGAATGGTGTGACATAGGAGGCCTCCATTTTTGTTCTTCATGTCTTTCTCCAGTTTTCCTAGCCAACACTTGTTCAAAAGACTAACCGTCCACCGTTGGATGTTCTTGGATCCCTCGTCAAACATTATTTGACCGTAAATGCTGGGATTTAATTCTGGTCTCTCTATTCTGTTCTGTTGGTCTGAATGTGTGTCTGTTTTTGTGCCAGTACCATACTGTTTTTTTTTTTTTTAAGATTTTATTTATTTATTCATGAGAGACACAGAGAGACACATCAGGTAGGGAGCCTGATGCAGGACTCGATCTCAGGACCCCAGGATCAGGGCCTGAGCCAAAGGCAAATGCTCGACCACTGAGCCACCCAGGCGTCCCAGTACCATACTATTTTTATTACTGTAGCTTTATAATATAGTTTAAAATCAGGAAGGGTGATACCTTTGCTCTTTTGTTTTAAGATTGCTTTGGCCATTTGAAATCTTTTGTGGTTCCACATGAATTTTAGGATTGTTTCTTCTAGTTCTGTGAACAATGGCATTGGTATTTTTGTGTGTGGGGGGATTGTGTGAATCTATAGATGGCTATGGTGGTATGACCATTTTCACAATATTTATTTTTCCAATCTAGGAGTACAGGATGTCTTTCTATTTGTGTCTTCTTTGATTTATTTCAGCAAAGTCTTAAAGTTTTCATTGTACACATCTTTTGCTTCCTTGTCTAAATTTATTCCTAAATACTTTACTGTTTTTGATAATACTGTGAATGCGATGATTTATTTCTATTTCCAATGCTTTATCATTACTGTGATAGGATGCCACTGATTTCTCTAAGTTGATTTTTTAACCTGTCACTTTGCTGAAATTATTAATTCCAACAGCTTTTTTGATTGACTCTTTGGGATTGTCTATATATAAGGTCATACCATCAGAAAATAGTGACGATTTTACTTCTTCCTTCCCAATTTGGAGACCTTATTTATTTATTTTTTTTGTCTTACCTAATTGCTCTAGCTAGGAATTCCAGCATTAAGTTGAATAGGAGTGGTGAAAGTGGGCAACCTTGTCTTACATCCGATTGCAGAGAAAACCCTTTCAATTTTTCACCATTGATTAGCAATGGGTGTATCATATGTGCCCTTTATTATGTTGAGATATGTTCCTTCTGTACCCAATCTGTTAAGAGTTTTTGTCATGAAAGGATGTTGTATTTTGTCAAATGCTTTTTCTGCATCTATTGAGACAACTATGTGATTTTTATCTTTCTTTTTTAGTAATGTGATGAATTACATTTATCGATTTGCGTATGTTGAACCATTCTGGCATCACAGGAATAAATCTTACTTGGTCACGGTGTATAATCCTTTTAATGTGTTCTTGAATGTGGTTTCCTAATGTTTTATTGAGAAGACTTTCATCTATATTCATCAGGGATTTGGCCTTTAATTTTCTTTTCTTGTGAATATCCTTATCTGGTTTTGGTATCAAGGTAATGCTGACTTCATAGAATGAGCTGAGAACTGTTTCTTCTTTCTTGATATTTTGGAAGAGTTTGAGGAGGATTGTTAATTCTTTAAATGTTTGGTTTAATTCACCAGTGAAGCCATCTGGCCATGGCATTTTCTGTGTTGGGAGTTTTTAAATAACGGACTCCGTTGACCGTGACTCATGACTGTTCTTCAGATTTTCTATTTCTTCCTGCTTCAGTCTTGGTAGTTTGTGTGTTTTTAGAAATATATACATTTCTTCTAAGTTATGTAATTTTTTGGCATATAATTGTTCATAGTAGCATCATAATTCTCTTTGTTTCGGTCAGGTCAGTTGTAATGTCTCTTATTTCATTTCTACTTTTATTGATTTATTTCTTTCTTTTTCTTAGTCATGCTAAAAATTTATCAATTTTGCTTATCTTTCCAAAGAACCAGTCTGTAGTTTCATTGCTCCTTTCCACTGTTTTCCTGGTCTCTATTTTGTTTATTTTGCTCTGATTTTTATTGTTTCCTTCTTTTAACATTGAGTTTAATTTGTTCATGCTTTTTTCTAGTTCTCTGAGGTATGAAATTGGTTTCATTGATTCATTGATTTTAAGTCTTTCTAATTTCTTAATATATATTTATTGCTATAAACCTTCCTCTCAGAACTGCTTTTGCTGCATCTCACAAAGTTAGATATTTTGTATTTTCATTTTCATTTGTTTAAGGATAATTTTTATTTTTCTTTTAATTTCTTCTTTGACTTCTTGGTTTAGAAGTGTGTTGTTTAATTCCCCATTTTTGAAGCTTTACTTACTTTCCTCTTTTCATTCCATTATGATCAGAGAATATAGTTGGTATAAATTAAAGCTTCTTAAGTTGCTAAGATTAGGTTTTTAGTCTATCATATGATCTATCCTGGAGAATGTCCCATGTGTACTTAAGTAGAGTGTGTATCTGCTGCTGTTGGATGAAATGTTCTGTATATGTCGTTAGGTCCATTTGTCCTAACATATAGTTCAATTTTAATGATTCTTTATTTTCTGTCTGGACCATTTAGCTATTGCTGGTAGATATTAGAGTCCCCTACTATTATATTGTTTAATTCTCTTTTAAGATCTGTTAGTTTGCTTAATATATTTTAGTGCTGAGATGTTGGAAGCATATACAATTATGAGTGTTATGTTTCTTGACATATTGACCCCTTATCATTCTATAATGACCTTTGTCTCTTGTTACAATTGTTGGCTTCAAGTTTGTTTTGCCTGATGTAAGCAGGAATGCACCCACTTTGTAAAAATTATTTGCATGGAGTATAATCTAACGATTCACTTTGAGCATATGTTTGCATTTGGAGCTTAAAAAATGAGTCTCCCAAAGGCAGCATATAGTTGAGTCTTCTTTTTTAATTTATCCAGACACTCTGTGCCTATTGATTGGTGAGTTCAATATATTTACATTTAGAATGATTGCAAAAGGACTTACTACTGACATTTTATCTATTATTTTGTGGTATTTCTATATTTTTGTTTTTGTGCGTGTGTGTCTGTTTCTGTCTACCTTTTCAAGTTGGTTGTTTCTATTATGATTTCCTAATTTCTGCTTTTTAAAATTTTGAGTCTTTGCTCTGGACTTTTGTTTTGTGGTTACCATGAGGTTTGTATAAAATGTCTCAACCATAAAAACAGGATTTGCTGATAGCAACTTACCTTCCTTTGTTTATACAATTTTCATCATTTTCTCCTCCACTATTATACTTTTGTTGTCATAAATTGTCCCTTTTTGTGCTGTTTGTTGCCAAATTGTAGTGATTGTTTTTTAATGCCTTTTCCCTTTAACATATATGCTATAATTTAAATGTTTAACACTCCATTCTAAAGTAGAGTTGCAATTTTTTATTCTGTCTGTCTAGCACCTTACTCAGTTTTGTATGCTTCTGTTTTATTGTTTTTGTTTGTTTGTTTGTTTGTATCAAGTGGAAGAACTTTCAATAATTCTTGTAAGAAAGGTCTAGTGGTAGTGAAGTTCCTTGACTTTTGTTTGTCTGGGAAAGCCTTTATATCTTCTTTATATCCATAGGATGACTTTGATGATAAAGTATTCTTGGCTAGCAATTTTTTATCTTTTAGTATTTTGAATATGTCCCTTTATCTCTTGGCGTACAGAGTTTCTGCTGAGAAATATGCTTATTTTCTAATGGAGTTTGTGTGTGTGTGTGTGTGTGTGTGAGTTATTTTCTTTCTTTCTTTCTTTCTTTTTTTTTTTTTTTTTTAACCTGGCTGCCATTAGGATTATTTCTTTATCATTGAATTTTGACAGCTTTATTATGGTGTCTTGGAGAGTCTTTTTGCATTGAGATAGTAAGGTGATCTGTTAGCTTTGTGGAGTTGTATGCCTACTTTTTTCCCAGGTTCAGGGAGTTCTCAGTTATTATTTCTTTAAGTAAATTCTCTGCCCCCTTCTCCTTTTCTCCACTTCTTGGTATATCCATTATTCTTACGCTGGCTCTTCTAATGGAATCTGATAGATATTATAGGGTGTTAACTTTTTAAGAAGCTTGGTTTCCTCTCCACTTCTACCCAAATAATTACTAAATTTCTATCCAATCTGTTCTATTACCAGTGCTTTAGAAATGCATTCTCCACCTCATTTATTGAGTTCTTCAGGTCCAGAATTTCTGTTTGATTCTTTTTTTAGAATTTCAGTCTCTTTGGTAAAGTACTCTTCATGTTCATTAATTTTATTCCTGGTTGCAATTAATCATCTTTCTGAATTTTATTTTAGCTCATTGAATTTCTTCATAACTGCTATTTAGAATTCTTTTTAAAAAATATTTTATTTTTAGAAAAAGAGAGAGTGAGCATAGTGTGGGGAGGATCAGAGGGAAAGGGACAAGCAGAGTCTGGGTGGACATGGAGCTCCACATGGGGCTGAATCCTCTGACCCTGAGGTCATGACCTGAGCTGAAATCAGGAGTAGTTGCTTAACCAACTGAGCCAATCAGGTGCCCCTTGAATTCTTCATCAGATCCCAAACTTGTGTGACTTTGATTTGGTTGCTGGAGAATTTTAATTCTCTCTTTGTTATCCTGTCTTAACATGATTTTTTAATGGTGTTCAATGAAGTATGCTTCTGCCAGCATGTTTGAAATACTGACCACCTTTCCTATTTATGTAAAGCTTTGTTTACTTTGATTTTAACAGGTTGGCAGTCAGAGCCATTATTTTGCTTTCCAGCAGGTGGTGATAGAGCATAAGTTTTTGTTTCTCTTACCTGCACTGCCTTGCAGCTAAATTTGGAAGTACACACTGTATGGCCTCCACTCCCTCTGCCGGAGAGACTGGCACCGGCGCTCTTGTTGCTGGGGTTGCCAGAGTCCTCAGTGCTGCCGGGGTTTCTGAGTCGTGGGTGTCGCTGGGACTCAGATGCTGTCCTTTAGGAGCTGCCAGTCATGGGTCCTAGCACTGGTGCCGCCCTGGTTCCACCACCTCCACTAGGGCTAACCCACCCACCCTCAGGGGCACAGGTGTGTGTATGGATCCCTGAGGCATCCCACTGTGCCGCCAGAGGGGGCCTTTGCGGTCCATGTCCTAGTGATTGTCGTTTAAAGGGGAGAGATGCTGATGCTGACTAATGACTCTGCCTTTAGAGCCTTGAATAGTCTGTGAAGAATTTTTATTTTGATTCCACAGACTTACAAGGGATATTGTAATAGTAGTGTCCAGAAAGGTCCTTATCTTCTAGCAAAAACACTTAGACTAAATTTATTTTATTTCATATACACCAATAATGAAATGAGCATTTATTTCTTTGCCATGCATTTGATTGACCAACATGTGAAACATGTACCTGTTCCTTAAGGGAAACACGTGATTTTTCAAAGTGTTTAGTTATATTCTTAGAAACTAATTTAAAATGACTCCTGGTTTGCTTAAGGATAAGTTGAATGATGACTTCTGAAATAATATTTAGGTCAATAAAAGAGAATTCCTACAGAATATACCTGCTGATTGATCTAAGATCACACGATGAGGTTTTAATTTTTTAATTTTTTTAATATTTATTTATTTATTTATTTATTTATTTTACGATGAGGTTTTAGAAGCTAAATTACACATATACATACGCACACACTTCTCCTAGCTTATGGATTTTTCTAAGGGAAAAGATCCACAGAAAGATTGTATTAATCATTGGAATCTCCATTTTGTGGTTGTGATATAAGGTGGTCAATTTAATATGACATTCAAGTGTCAATTTAACATGAAAAAAATTTAGTTTCCTTTTATTGTCTATTCTAGTAAAATACATGATCTAAAGCAAAAAAAAAAAAAAAGAAAAGATTGTAGAGGAATTTTTGGTAATTATATCATAAAAATAACTGGGATATAATTTTTAGGCTTTTTCTTTTTTGGTCAAGCTGTATCAAATAAATAGAACTTTTGTGTATTTTAGCCAAAATTACACTGTAAAATTTAAATTTTAATCTCTTAAGAACAGTACAAAAATACTTTCTTATACGTTAATTGTGTGTTTAAATTGCATTTAAAGTATTCTTTTTTCAAGACCTCCAAAATTATGTGGAATGGAAAACAATGTAGGGTAAGTTATTTTTTTAAATATCGTGATCAATCTCACTCCCAACTAAATCTATAGACTCTATCTCCCCCTAACTAAGAGGATAACTTTCAGTCAGATTACTAAAGCCAAACTGCTTTCACTATTTTTATTTGTTCTAATAAGTTGGTGGTTGGATATGACTGACTAGTTGTGGCCAAAAAAAAAAAAAAAAAAAAAAAAAAAAAAAGCCAATATAACCCAGATCGATAGAACAGGATTTCATGAAAGGATTCTCTGGCATGAAAATATCACGATTGCACCAATCCACATTGCAGCCCTGAAATGAAATAAAGTCTCAATTGATTCTCTGAAGTTGCTTTAATCAAGGAATTTCCCCCTGATCCCTGAGCACACACAAGGCAGACTCCTTTGTGTTTGGAACTGCTGACTCTGTGGCATAATTTGTGAGGTTTCAGAGCCTGCAAAGAGCCAATAGTCAAGGCTCAGGAAAGGGAAACAAACCAACCACATCTAGGGTAGCAACTTAAAACGGGCATCGGAACAGCCTGGTAGAGAGTTTTTGACCTTAATCCATGATTTCTGCTTTCTGAACTCAACCAGTGGTGAAGCTCAACTGATGCTTCTGGCCTGAGTAGGCTCCGAGGCCATGACGGTGTTTAACAACCCTGGACCATCTCCTTTTGTAAAGCCTCAGCCCACAAAATTTAGCTCCTGTGTCTTTTTTTTTTTTTTTCAATTTTATTTATTTATTCATGAGAGACACACAGAGAGACGCAGAGACACAGGTAGGGGGATGCAGGCTGTGGGACTCGATCCCAGGGCCCCAGGATCACGACCTGAGCCAAAGGCAGATGCTCAACCATTGAGCCACTGGGTGTCCCAGCTCCTGTGTCTTTAATGAGAGTTTCCTTTTCTTGTTTGTCATTAAATTCTGTATACCCCTCGCTATGCTATGCCGCAAGTTATTTTTTCTTTATTATTTCATACTTAAAAAAATTTCAAATTAAGACTAAATCCTATAGAACATTATGTCACTCACTTATAAGCATTATCTCTTATTATCCAGCTGTCTTCCTGGGTTAACTAGGCATAATCTTTGACTACATGATGGCTTCTAACTCTGATGTTAGCTTAGAGCGTGGCATGGTGTGTTATAGAAATGATCATTTAGAGTTTATAAGATAATTCATTAATAAAATACTTATTTTTCCTGAAAACAGATTTTTGATCAGTGTGTAAATGGATTTGAAAAGTGAACCTTTATTTCTCATATCTGATTATCTAAATTAAGATCGTTCTACTTAGAATTCATAGATGATAACATCCAGTGCATATAGGATAATCTAACAGGCACCAAATTGTTCAAGAACATTATTATTGTCTTCTGATAATTAGATGTCGTTTCCTTTTCCATGTTCCCATAAATATAAAAAATTAGTATCAGTATTATGTGTCCTTTTATGTGCCTTTTGTGGGCACTTGGAAAAAAATGTATTCTGTTTTTCTTGGATGGAATATCTTATATGTGTCTTTTAGAACCATGTGTTCTGAAGTGTACTTGAAGTAAAAAAAAAAAAAAGTGCTCTTGTTAAAAAAAATAATAACTTTAACTAAAGATACTTGTTTAAAAGAAAGCATACCAGAGGGGAGGTGAGTGGGGAAATGGGTGAAATAGGGGAGGAGGGTTAAAGTACACTAACTGAGATGAGCACTGACTAATGAGGTATAGATCTATTGAATCCCTATGTCGTACGCTTGAAACTGATGTGACGCTGCCTGTTAACTATGCTGGAATTAAAATTAAAAACAATGAAACCGTGTGTCCATGTACGAGAAGTTTATCTCCTCGTATCCAGAGACTGTGCCTAAATTTTGGAGGTCAAGAAGGCTTTCTAAAAGCAAAGATGTTGAGATGGAGCATGTCCTTGGAGTTAATCATTGACACCCGCTTCTTCTGCTGGTTCATCTTTGGACTTGGTTGTACGTGGTTCGTCCTTGCCTTAGGTTGACCCAAACGGGTGAGGCACCAGAACTCATTATTTCTAACCACGAGCTGGGCCTTTGCTGTGCTGGTCTCAGTCGCTTAGTGTTGGGAATTCTCCAAGACATTGTTGACACAGTATGGACACAAACGATTTATTTATTATTTATTTATTTATTTATTTATTTATTTATTTATTTATTATTATTTTTTATTTTTCCCTTTATACCATGGTTGTTGAGGGAAAGACTTGGATCTTACTGGCTCAACAAGCTTTATCATAGGACAAATGCCCTCTACTCTTGGATTCCCTGCGCTGCTTGGGGACGCTCTTATCCTCATTTTTAGCCACATTCCCAGTCTTGATACGAGGGTAAAACTCAACTTGCCAGGGGTCTGCTAGACTCTCTAGTCTGGCTCTTATATTCACCTTCCTAATGCTCAGGAAATCTCAGTCTCATCAAGGTCCTAAGATCCCACATGATGGTGTACATGGTGGATTTTTCTAAATATTTGGTTTTATGTGTCATATGGGAAAGTTAAGAATCAGATTTGATTTCTGCATTTTTCTGCTTTCCGTCTCCTGAAGTATTGAATGTCTTCACCCCCTGGGTTGAGTAAGAGGCCGTGGGGTGTAGGGACTGCCTAGGGAAATAGTCTAGATTAATGTCTTACAGATGATGCCCCAATCATAAGGTGTGGAAGTAGACAGGTGTCAGGAGGTTGGCTGCGCATGTCTGTCCAGACATAACTGATGGTGAACCTCGAGCGCTACGCTACGGTGGGCACCCAGTAGGAGCTTTAACAACATGGATGCTTTTTCTTGTAAAACTTAGCTGGTTATGGCGCGATATCTTGCTTGGACCTAGACTTTTCCAAAGATCCATAAAACTGACTTACAGATTTAGCCACTCTGGCAAAGTTAACACAACCTGATCAGTTAGATTGGCTGAAGATAGACTCAGGAGTCAGAACGCCAAGGACTGATACACGCAGAATCCACCAGCGGTCATTGCACGGCGCACAGCCTCCTCCTGAGACTTTCTGGTCAGACAATCATGTTAAAAACATGCTTTGGAGCAATAAGTAGAATGAGGTGAGTTAGATGGCTTTGAAGGATATTTTATTGGGCACCTGGGGGGCTCAGGGGGTGAGCATCTCCCTTCAGCTCAAGGCATGACCCAGGGGCCCGGGATCGAGTCCCGCTAGGCTCCTGCAGGGAGCCTGCTTCTCCCTCTGCCTGTGTCTCTGCCTCTCTCTCTCTCTCTGTCTCTCTGTCTCTCTGTGTCTCTCATGAATAAATAAATAAAATCTTTAAAAAAAGAATATTTTATTAAATTTGACAAAGTGAAATTTAAGATATTTCTTCCTACACAGTGACTGTGGATGCTTTAGATCATAGAACCCCGTCCTTTGCACACTTTTTTGCACTGCACAGCTACAAATCCCCAGTCTCCAGCTTCCCTTAAACACAAGAAACACACACATTTACTAAAAATATACTCACACCATCCAGACAGGTTTCATTACGATCAAATTGACGTTATTTTGTTTTAACCAAATTAAGCCTTTTTTGCATGTATGTTCCTTACTTATAACCTAGATTTGTATCTTTCTCAAGTTCCCATCACCAACATATACACAAATCGTTGCTCAGAGTAAGTTGATCCCATACATGGATAAGGTCATCCATTAGGCCGTCGACTCCGTGCAGTCGGGTTTCCCCCCCTCTGTTTTCTTTATGGCTTGACACGCTTTTTGGAATATTCTGTGTTGTGTGGTAGAGGCTCAGTATCCGTCTGTTACCAGAATGAACGCATCGAGGCACACTGACTGGTGCTATTTTCAGAAAGTAGCTCAGCCCCTTTGTTCTGGGAGCAGCTTGTGTGTAGCCTGGGCCGTCGTAGCCCACCGGCCACAGAGCATTGCCTCTAGCACTTTGCATGGCCACGCGTGTGCAGAGCTCCCAAAACTAGGTCAGAGACGAAGCACCTTGTCTTTTTGGCTTTGTCCATATAAATTAGATGGTTGGCTGAGCTAGTTCGATTTTCTTGCTTTGGTTTCGGCCGGAGGAGGCATGAAGACGGTGTGTTCCTGACTGTCTACTGTGCTGAGGAACCAGTGTCACCCGCGCACAGAGCAAACTGCTCATTTCGGACACGTGGTTAGTCCTGCTATTTACCTGGTCTCCAAAGCCAGAAATCAGTGTGATGCACAAAACATCCAAAAAAAAAAAAAAAGAAAGAAAAAAAGAAAATAAATCACCCCAAACTAAAGATTCTGCCTCCTTTAGTGTTGTCATGTAGTTTATGACCTTGACATCACTTACTTGACCTATTAAAACAGCCTCCTCTAGGGCAGCAGACCGCATGGTAGCTACTCTTGTGGAGAGCGTCGCATGACGTAAATAGTTGTCAAATCTCTTTCGTACACGTGAAACTAAGGTAGCGTTGTGTGTCATCTATACTTCAATAAAAAAAAAAAATCTCCTAATTGATCTTATTACTAAATTCCTTTTTATGACTAATACATACCTTCCATTTTCATATGACTGCCAGGTTTTTCTTTCTAAAGATATTTTTCTAACCAAAAAAAAAAAAAAAAAATCAGTTTTTAAAGTGGTGAATGTTTTTCTCGCCTGTAAGAAGAAATCTGAATTTTTTCTCTCTCGATGTAATGAGGTCACTTAGAATCTGACACTAACCCATCACTCCAGCTTTGTCCCCAGTCACGATCCAATTTTCCCTCCTTCCTCCCACTTTATGTCTTGTCCACAATGAGCCATTCATTCCCTAAATACGCCAGATCTATAGCCCCGGGGGGACATTTTTCTCTTTTCAGTTTATAGGCACCTGCTCATTCTCAGGACTTGGCTATATGTCAATAGGTTTTTCCTGCGGGGTAGATTGAGGATCAACAAGAAAAAATTTGAAAATAAATAGGAGATTTGACCTATCGAGAAATAAGAAATATAAATTTTATTATTGTTGAAAGTATTTTAAGTTTCAAAAGTTATTTTGTATAATATCCATAAAACGATTATAACTATTTTAGAATTCTAGTGTAAGTCCTCTTCATTAAATAAAACATTAAGTATGCTCTCTGGCTAATACAAATTTCATGTGATAATATTAATTTCTCATTATAGTTTGTGTTTCTGCAGATGTTCTTTGTATCTGTAGTAAATTATCCCAATATTCATCTTTAATAAGACTATACAAATTAGTTTGTCTTACTTAGAAGAATGTTGTAAAATTTATATTCTATAATTCTCAAAATCTTTTATTTCTGAATGATGCAATGTTTAATTAGCAATTTTCAACATTTCACTGTCAATATTGTATTTCAAAGGGACTTAGATAATTGAATACATAAAAATAACTGCTGGCAGTTAAATTTTTAGAGAAAATGAAAAACTGTATAATGACATGTGCTTTGTGAATTAGAATTTACGCTCTTGTAGTATATCAGCGAGCATAAATAATGTCTTGTTAATATGAATACATTTATAATGTGGACAAGTTTTGTTTAGTAATTTAAGGACCCATGCAGAATATTTTTTAAAACAGGCATAGCTTTTATTGTATTCCTTAGTTTTAAACTTGATTACTTGTTCATAAAGTGACTACAGAATTCCATAGTAAAACAGAATTTTGGGGAACATATTAAGCTTATGATTATCACAGTTTAGGGGAAGGTAAAGGCAATTGTCCTATAATAATTAAGCCTATAAAAGAATCTGTTCTTTTGAGTTTGCAATGTGTTTGGTCTGACTGACCTGAAAATTCCAGGTTGTCACTGGCATCTTTTTGTTTGTTCTAATTGGGGGTGATTTTATTTTATAATTTCAAACCTACAGAAAAGGGATAAGAATAGTACAAATAAATCCCAATCACCCCTGCTCAGCTAAACGATTCATTAATATTTTCTCCCATTTGCTTTATCGTCTGCTCTCTTGTGCTCACTCTCATTCTTTTTTCGTTTTCTCTCTCACATTCTCTCGATTTCTCTATTTTGTACACCTCCACACACATAAGCACGTGCAAACTTGTATTATATGAATAAATAAAGAGTAAATAAATTGGCTGTAAAAAAATGGAGTCCTCTGAGGACAAGTTGCAGGCATTAAGTAGATATTTTACCCAGTATTACCTAAGGACAAAGAAAATTTTTCTTTCAGAACCATAATACAGGTATCTAAGCCAGGGGATGTAGTGCTGTGCAATGCTGTTATTTAATCTGCAGCTTATATTAAGATTTTGCCAATTGTCCCATTAAGGCCTTTTATGGTTGTTTTTGTTTTTGACTCAGGATCTCATCCAATGTACATTGCTTTCAATTGTAATGTCTTTTTGGTCTCCTTTAACCTGAAAAATCTCTCAAGCTTTTCTTTGGGTTTTATGATCCGG
The DNA here is from genome assembly GCF_048164855.1 of Canis lupus baileyi. NCBI lineage: Eukaryota > Metazoa > Chordata > Mammalia > Carnivora > Canidae > Canis > Canis lupus. The sequence goes on along the minus strand of NC_132850.1, from coordinate 64,824,507 downwards.
ACACTTTGAAGATACAGGCTGATCTATTTCCCAAGTACTTGTTGGTATGTGTTTTTCTGAGGGTTTTTCATTATTATACCAAAGTTAAACACTTTTATCAGGAATATAGGATCCCTTGATACTGTTTCCTCCACACTGCCTGTCAGGAGGTGCGCGGTTTCCATCTGTCCCATTACTTGTGATGTTGAATTAGGTTACTTGGTAGTTTTTGCCAGATTTCTTCACTGCCAAATTATTATTGTTTCCATTGTAATCAATAAGTAATTTGTGGAGACATGAGTCTAAAACCGCGTGAATAGCCTATTCCTCACACCGACATTTATCCTTTAGGCTCAGCCTTCATCGATGATTCTTTCCTGAAATAAGTATTAATGTAGCCAAACTCATTTTCTAACTCCATAATTTGTTCTACATTTATTAGTTGGAATTTCACACAGTAAGGAAGAGCTCCTCCGCCCTTCTTTTTAAATACATTTTGTCATTTATTTATATCAGTAAGGCCTCACGGGTCATTTTACCCACACTTCGTTTACTTCAATGTGGCCGTGGGAGCCCCTCGGAGCTGGTTTCTGTACCCTTTGGACAACGTGCCGTCATTTTCTGAGAGCGCCTGTACTTTAACTCACAAAGTGAGAATCATCTTGCACTGGCTCTGCTCAGACCTATAATCGGTCATTTCTCCAAAGACACTTGGTTTTTTTGAGTGGAAAATGGTTTTTAGGAGCCAAGATCTATACCTATGACTACTAGGGTTCCACTGCTTTTAGGGCAGACAGGTTAGGAAATCACCTTCCTCTCCTTCCTTCCTTCCTTCCTTCCTTCCTTTCTTTCTTTCTTTCTTTCTTTCTTTCTTTCTTTCTTTCTTTCTTTCTTTCTTTCTTTCTTTCTTTTTCTTTCTCTTTCTTTCTTTCTTTCCTCTCTTTATTTTCTTTCTTTCTTTTTCTTTCTTTCTTTCTTTCTTTCTTTCTTTCTTTTTCTTTCTCTTTCTTTCTTTCTTTCCTCTCTTTATTTTCTTTCTTTCTTTTTCTTTCTTTCTTTCTTTCTTTCTTTCTTTCTTTCTTTCTTTCTTCTTTCTTTCTTCTCTTTCTTTTCTTTCTTTCTCTCTTTCTTCTTTCTTTCTTTCTTTCTTTCTTTCTTTCTCTCTCTTTCTTTCTTTTCTTTCTTTCTCTTTCTTCTTTCTTTCTTTCTTTCTTTCTTTCTCTTTCTTTCTTTCCTCTCTTTCTTTCTTTCCTCTCTCTCTTTCTTTCTTTTCTTTCTTTCTCTCTTTCTTCTTTCTTTCTTTCTTTCTTTCTTTCTTTCTTTCTTTCTCTCTTTCTTTCTTTCTTTCTTTCTTTCTTCTTTCTTTCTTCTTCTTTCCTCTCTCTCTTTCTTTCTTTCCTCTCTCTCTCTTTCTTTCTTTCTTTCTTTCTTTCTTTCTTTCTTTCTTTCTTTCTTTTCTTTTTCTTTCTTTTCTCTTCCTTCTTCTCCTCCTCCTTCCTCTTCTCCTCCTCTTCCTTTTTCTTTTGTTCTCTCTTTACAAAACTCACACATGTACATCTACAAACCAATATTGTACATATGAAATTTTTATCCATCTATCATCCATCTGTCATTCACATATTGAAAAATGAGTTCACTCTGATACTTCCAATTCCAATGTAACACCTCATGACTGATACTAGCTTCCACCTATCATATTTGTAATTTCTTTCTTTAAAACTGAGAAATTGCCTCTGTCATCCAATATATTAATCATTTAATTAATCTTATAGAAATACAAAGTAGTTCAGAAATGTTAATCCACACTGTGAAAAAGATACCTACTATTTAGACGTCAATACTTCTTTTTGGTTCCTTTTTGACTTTGGGCAGGTATGTTACTTGAGTTAGTTCTTTTTACGTCTTTTAGTGTAGTAATTGTGTATTTATTTGAAATATTATTTGGTTCATTTGTTTCTGTTTAGTATTCTATTTTATGGTAATTACCCTTATCTTTTTTTAAAGATTTTATTTATTTATTCCCTAGAGACACACACACACACAGAGGCAGAGATACAGGCAGAGGGACAAGCAGGCTTCCCACAGGCAGCCCAATGCAGAACTCGATCCCAGGACCCGGGGTCATGACCTGAGCCTAAAGGCAGATGCTCAACCCCTGAGCCACCCAGACGTCCCTAATAACCCTTATTTCTAATGGAAAGTTAGTTGACACACCGTTCTAGCTAGTGTTACTGACTTTAAAAACAATATTCAAACAACAGTGGCATAAAATTTCCATTTCATTAAGTTTTTAGACTCTATGGGTCAAAAATTCACACAGGGCACAGTGGAAATGTTCCATGATTTCTAGATCCCTCGTTGGAAAACCTTAAATATATTGAGGCGACGTTATGACTGGTTCTGAAATACTTTGCAGGCTCCTTCACACAGATGTTCTGTGGATGACGTGGTGTTGACTAGGACCTTAACTGGGGCTGTTGACCTGACTGTGGCCTCCTCGTGTCTCCCAGGGTGGTCAGGCTTTCCACTGACCTAGCCTCAGAAGTCCCACATTATGTCTGCCACAATCCATCGCTTACAAGGGAGTCAATCCTGCCTAGATTCAAGAAGGAAATCATACGCCTCCTTGGATGACAGAATGACAAGTTTCTAGAAGAGTACATTAGATGGACAATACCGTGGCCCCCATCCTTGGAAAATAAATCTGTGGTCTGCCTGCTGGCCATCGCATTCCTACCGCACGTAAAATGCACTTTCTTCCTTCAGCAACACACAAGAATTTTATCTTTCATTGCACGAGGCTCGGGCTTGAGTTCCAAAATATTATTTAAATCCCATCTAGGCTTGTAGAAGTCTCCACAAATATAGATGCCTCAGGTGTGGCTCTTTGAATACTCTTCTTGTTTTAAATCTAAAGACTCAGACTAAAGAGGCATGATGTGTGCCCACACCTGACAGACGACAAGACGTAGACATAGGATACACACCATACACTTTTCAGAACTTAGAAAAATAAGAGGCACAAAACAAGTGTGGAGCCACAGCAATTGTGGGATCAAGTCCTGGGCAAGTTCTCAGTTCCTTAGTTAGAGCTCAATCTCCTTACAGAACATGCTTTTCTGTAGCTCCCGTTCGTGCCTATCGGAACATTGACTCTACTCTCTTAGTCGTCCTTTCTTCGTAATGAATGACTTGGGTTTCTTTCTTTTTTTTTTTTAATGACTTGGGTTTCTAATTGAGTTTCTCAGCCTACTACCTGCTGGAAAAAAACTCCAAACAAACACAGATCCAAGAGTATTTTTTTTTTAATTTTATACTGTTTCTCTCTCTTTCACTGTAATCTGATACAAATCCTATAAAACATTATGGGATTAAAATTATGGATATAATAAAAATATGGGTATCAGTTTATCATCCATGGATTTAGACAAAAAGTATATTGACAATCCTTTTGAGATAAGTCCCCATCATTGTATTTCCTGTGAGTATACTATGACGTCATGCCCTAGTTTTTTTTTTTTTTTTTTTTTAAAGCTCAGCTGTTTAATGGAGTAGATCTGACATTCCTTTGAGATCTTAAACAAACCTTTGTTGGTTTGAAATGGACTGCAAGGTGCTACCTTAGATCTTTGTGAGTTCTTTGTAAGAATTTTATAGCCCCACTCCACATTTGATTTTTGCTCAAAGCCATTTCTTTTTTATTTATTTTTTTTAATAAATTCATTTTTTATTGGTGTTCATTTTGCCATCATCATATAGCATAACACCCAGTGCTCATCCTATCAAGTGCCCCCCTCAGTGCCCGTCACCCAGTGACCCCCCACCCCCCGCCCACCTCCATTTCTTAACTCAAGAACATTTTGCTGGTTGAAAAGACTGTTAGATCCTTTATATTTTCTCATAATTCCACTAAAAAAAAAAAAAGAGTTATTGTTTCGTTTGTCTTCCCTTTCCCATTTCATTATAGTTTGGAAAACAAAAACAAAAACAGAAACAAACCAGCATTTTGCCTGGAAATCTTAACCCTATCATCAAGTGCACTAGTGTAGTTGATATTTTCTACATGATTAAGGGAAATAGTTTTTCTAGACGTCGTGTCGCCATGTAAGAAGCGTACTCTTTCTTCTAGGGTTCCAATACCATTTTCATCACTTTCCCATAAGCCCTTACTGGTGTCTTTATAAAGGTGTTTAAGGGCTTTGCTAATACTCTCCAAGGCGTCCTTTTGGCTTTCATCAACAGTCTCCCTGATGCCTTGCCGGCTCACCCTTCTCCCCGCCTCACCACTCTGTGCCAAAGCCTGAGCACCCACGTCAGTCTTTTTGTGGTACTTCCTGGCATCCTGATATCAAATTGCTGTCTTTCAAAATTGATCAGAGTAGGGGAGCTGTTATGAATAGTATGGAATAAAGAACCCATGATAGCAATTGTGGGAGCTGGTGATGAGTCTGTGCAAGGTTACTATGTGTCTAGTGTTGAGTCTAAAGCCGTAGGTAACTTTCACTAGCGGGTGTGAAAAGTCCTTATAATCTCTCTCTCCACACATACACGTACACAGACATACACACGCACCCTTTGTTTCCTTGAGTTGTCACACAAAGAAAACTTTTATTTTCATCAAATAAATCATGGGGAATGGTTTCCAAAGCCCTGACTCCCCCAGAGAGGGTGAATGGGTTCCTTCTGCTTAGGTTAGGATGAGTATTTAGATAGGGAAGCCTTGGCATCATATGTAGAGGTGGGCATAAGTTCCAGCACGCACCTCAAGGAAACATGCCAATATATACGTTGGATGTTATGTAAATGAGGCTGAGGCTCCTCCTTGGGTGGAGATTTTAGTATTATAATGAAGTAAAGGTGATTGGAGGTCATTCCAGAGGTGAACTACCTCTAGGTAGTACTACACAGTACATCTGCACAGGAATTTAGCTCAAAACTACTAGGTGGTCTGAGCTGGCAGGGGTCTGCAGGGCCGGGGCGGGGCGGGCGGGGGGCAGTCAGCATCACCTGAGCAGTGGTTTCAGATTTCATTTGTCTGAGTTAAGAGGTAAACCAGAAAGAAGAGCTTTTCTAAATAGGATCCTGTAGGTATTTCACAAACTTATTCTCTGATATATTGCTGTACACACATAATACCTTCAAAGAAATGTGTAGTGATGACTTTTTTTTTTTTTTTCCTGGAAGGTGTCATAAACTCTTTCTTTTTCCTTAAAGACTGGAAAGCTTGGGACACATGGGTGGCCCAGAAGTTGAGCCCTGCCTTCGGCCCAGGGTGTGACCCCGGGGTCCCGGGATCGAGTCCCATGTCGGGCTCCCCGCATGGGGCCTGCTTCTCCTTCTGCCTGTCTCTCTCTCTCTCTCTCTCTGTCTCTCATGAAAAATAAATTTAAAAAAAATTTAAAGGAAACTTTCTGGATCCAGAAGTAGTATTACTAGATCGTATGGCACCTCTATTTTTAATATTTTTGTGGAAACTCCATACTGTTTCCTCCAATGGCTGCAACAATTTCCATCCCACCAACAGTGTACAGGGATCCCTATTCCCCACATCTCACTTCAGCACTTGTTATTTCTTGTCTTTGTGATGATAACCATTGTAACACGTATGAGGTGGCATCTCACAGTGGTTTTGATTTGCATTTCCCTGTGGATTAGTGATGCTGAGCACCTTTTCCTATACATGTTGGCCATTTGAGTATCTTCTTTGGAAAAATATTTACTCCAATCTTCTGCCCATTTATTAATTGGGTTGTTTTTTTCCTATTGAGTTGTGTGAATTTTTATATATTTTAGATATTAACCCCTTACTGACTTATGATTTGCAAATATTTTAGGTTGCCTTTTCATTTTGTTTATGGTTTTCGTCATTCATAATTTCACCTGATAACAAACATAGGTTAGTTACATAGATGAATGGGAATGTTAAGGTTGTAAGTTATTTATGATCTCAACTATTATCTTAAATTCTAGCCCTAGCACCTGAAATTTATTTGAAACAAAGCAATAACAAATATAACACTTTAAACAAGTATATGTAATATTTGATGTAACTGGACAAAATTTTAAATTTTCTACTGAAAGAATTTGAAATCATTTTTATTTCTGTTTAGAACAAACTTCTGGCTTTTCCATTGATTATGACCTTTTTTTCTGTTAATTTAAAATGTAATGGAATTTTTAGAATTAGAAAGGATCCTAAAACTTACCCAGACTAGATGAATACTTCTTTGTTTCATAGGTAAGAAAACTGTGAATTTATGACTTGGAAGAGTCTGCAAAATTATTCCTCCAATGCTGTCAAATCTAGAATTAAGGAGCAGTTTATTTTCTCTTTACTACTCTTCTCTGACTCTGCCAAGTGATATAGTCTGAACTACACGTGGTATCCCATGGATAGAGTTAACCCTACCAATCTTTGCCTTTGCTTAAGCCTGTCTCTCTGGATTATTGTTCATGCACCAGCATGACACCCAATCTTTTATCATTTCCTAGTTGAAAGCCCAATCACTAACAGACGTTAGCAATATTGAATTCTAATTATTTAAAGTCAACTTTAAACTGAATTCAATCATTAATTTTTAAAATTGACGAAAGCCCATCAACGTCAAGTTTAAAGATGGCTTGCACATTAATACACCCTCTTGTTTCTCTTCTATTAGAAAGCTTATTTTTATGACTCAGATTTTAATTCACTCAAAGCTAACCACTTCCCCAACCCTGCCTACGTAAGTGGTTCATTACTAATCTGGAGATACGATGTACTCAAAAATGTTTGTGCTAGAAAAATTTTATCTTTGGATATTGACTTTTTTCTTTTTCTCTCTCTGTGCTTTGAATGCTATAATTCATATTTGAGTTTCTTTTCTTAACATTAGCACAGATTGTGCTCTTGAGCACATATTTTAGCTGTTATTTTTTTAAATAACTTTTTGCTTTTAAATGCAAACTGACAAAGTAATCTTAGATGTTTAATGAAACTATTGCCAGATTGTGAATCCTTATGGAGAAATGCACAAGTGAAGACAAAATATTTCAACACTTGTCATGAATGTTTGCTAATGAAGATGGCCTTTAAAATGTGAATAGCTTCAATTGCCTTTCATTTTTAAAATACATATTCAGCTAAAGAAAAACACAGTAGTGTCCTTATTCTAGCAATCTTTTTTGTTAAATAAAATATGCATAAAAGTTACCTATATTGTCATTTTTGGAAAAATGTTCCAACTGAGGTGTGCTGCAGTCTTCCTGTTTGTCACAAATTTGCTTGAACGCTAAAACATCATGCTTAATTTTTTCCCCAAGACAAATAAAAGCTATTAGTGATAAAATTAAAATTGTCACAACTATATCCTATCGGTATAATAATACTCAATATGAAGATTTTCCTTCCAAGGGTATCCTTTAGTAATTATCATGACTCTGATTTTTCTTTAATAAAGAACATTTTTGTGGCTCCCATAAATTATTTTGAAAATCATTGTTAAAATGTTTTAAAATGCATTTTCATATCTCCGTGGTATAGTATTTGCTATTTCTCTTTGATATTAAGATATATTGTGGCAATAGCTGGGATCCAAATGATTTATTATATTGTATTATAGGGAATTTATTATTTCTTATGACATAATTTGATAGAAACCTTGGTCTATTTTTTTTAAAGATCCCAGAGTACTATCTTTTCACTGTTGTTGTCCCTAATGAGTCCTTGTATTGTACCTAAAAGCTTGGTTAAACTTGGCATATTTTCGCTGTTGTTGTTGTTGTTGTTGTTTTCATCAATGTGTGAGATTTGGCATATTCTGTTCATTTAAAAAAAAAATCTTAGGAACAAATTTTGCATAATTGTGGATTCAGTAATGAACTGTAACTGTTAGTAGGGCTTGAGTTAGGAAGGCCATGATTGAAGCAATGAGAATAGTCTGCTAGACGCTTACATACCAGCATTAGGAAGCTTGGAAACCAGTCTGTTGCTACAAACACCACTATCTGTGTTATTAGAATACCGACTGGCGGTGTCAGATGGGAAAGGGCAGTTACTCTATGAGTAGCTACTTCTCACGGAGTTGTGGACAGATACAGTCTGTAATTAAAATACCACGCCGTGTTGAATCCCTGCTTCTGTCCATGAACATTTCTGGTGCTGACCTTACTGGCTGCTAAACGAGCTAGATAAGACAGATGAAACGTTTGCGGCTGGGCATTGGTACAACAGGAAACACTGACTGCAAACCTTGAGAGAAGGTATAGATGAGATGAGAAGTAAAATTTCACTCGGCTTCTTAACTAGATGTGTTTTTAGACCACAGTACGAGAAGTGAGAATACAGGCAAAACTGGGCAATTCATCAAGATGAAGAGACGAAGAGAGGAGTTATTAGAGTCTAAGAAAACTGAAATTTGCAGGACAGAAAAAAACAGAGTGAGATAACTACAAAGTGAAAAGAGAATCCTATTGAGTCTTTGACTATTTACCGACCTGTATCTACACAATGCATGACTCCAGGAATCCAAGTAAGATGACTCTCAGGGAACTATAAATTAAGTAATTCCCAGTGCTCACACAGAGCTGGGAATTATTTGCATTTCTATCAGCCAAGTAGGATTCTGAATTAAGCATGCAAAGTCAAGCATCCAATACAAAATTACTAGACATATGGAAATTTTCAAATGTGACCCATAACCAAGGAAGAAAATCAGTTAAAAGAAAAAGACCTAGAAATAATAGACATCATGGGATTTGAAAGCAAGACTTTTAAATATTTATTATAAGTATAATAAAAATGCTCAAGGATGTAGAGGAGAAAAGAAGATAATTAGGAGAGAAATGGCTTTCATAGAACAGAACAGGAAGAATTTTTCCAAATTAAAAATGTAATAGGTAAGATACAAAATTCACTGGATGAATTTTGCATAAAATAATGTAAAACACTAGAGGGAAAAAAATGGAGGCATGGAGAACTTAAAGGACAGTTTAGGCCAAAACACAAAGATAAAAAAAGACTGAAAGAAAATGAACAGTATTAGTTATCTGTGTAGCAGTATCATATAGGCTAGCATATGTGCAATTGCAGTTCTAGAAAAAGAGGAGAGGAGAAGAAAACAATTCCAAGGAATAATATTTCCAAATTTGATAGATGCCATTAATCCACACACATAAAGAAAATAAAGAAAAAAAGGAAAAGCAAAGCTCAGTGAATCTCGTGTAGATCAATCACAGATATGACCATAGCAAGAAATATTTTAATAAATTTTCTGAAATCCAGGGATAATAAGAAATTTAAATTTTGTTATAAAGCAGCCAGAGAGAAAAGAAACACAATACAAACAGGAAAACAAAGTTGATATACACAGCCATCTCATCAAAAATAGTGTGACCCAAATAATAGTGGCACAGTGGCCTTGTAGATGCTGCTACCTCAGAGCTCCTCCTGTTCCCAGCCATGGTCAACCCCATGGTGTTCTCTGACATAACCTTGCATGGTAAGCCTTTGGGCTGATATCCTTTGGGCTGTTTCCAAACAAAGTTCCCAAGACATCAGAAAACCTTCTTGCTTGAGCACTGGGAAGTAAGGATTTGTTTATAAAGGTTACTGCTTTCACAGGATTATTCTGAGATTTAAGTGCAAGGGTGGTGACTTCACGTGTACTTCCCAGGGCAACAAGTCCATCTGTGGAGAGAAACTTAGTGATGAGAATTTCATCCTGAAGCATGCATGTCCTGGCATCTTGTCCATGGCAAATGCTGAACCCAACACAGTCGGTTCCCGGGTTTTCATCTGCACTGCCAAGACTGAGTGGTTGGATGGCAAGCATGTGGTCTTTAGCAAAGTGAAAGAGGGCATGGATATTGTGGAAGCCGTGGAGCACTTTGAATCCAGGAATGGCAAGATCAAGAAGATCACCATGGCTGATTGTGGACAAGTCTAATAAATTGGACTTGTGTGTTTTGTTGTTGCTTTAGATTTTATTTATTAATTCATGAGAGACACATAGACAGAGGCAGAGACACAGGCCGAGGGAGAAGCAGGCTCCCTGCGGGGAGCCTGATGTGGGACTCAATCTCAGGACCCCGGGGTCACACCCTGAGCTGAAAGCAGACGCTAAACCACTGAGCCACCCAAGTGCCCTGACTTGTATTTTTTCAAAACATCAGGCCATTCTTTCTATAGCCGAGGAGGACAACTCTTCACCTTCATCTGCTTGAAATAGCCTATAATCTTTGTGTTCTCACTTCAGTTCAATGGCTTCCATATTTTCCTCATTCCCTCCAACTCTAGCTGGATTGCTGAGTTAAGGTCATGATCATGAAATAAAAATTAAGTAACAAAGAAAAGAATAGTGGAAGAACATCTTCAAAGTGCTGAAAGAAAAAAAATAATGTGCCAAACTACAAATTTCTACACAGTATAAATATCATTTAAAAGTGACTGTGTAGGGGGGCAGCCCAGGTGGCTCAGTGGTTTAGCACCACCTTCAGCCCAGGGCCTGATCCTGGAGACCAGGGATGGAGTCCCACGGTGGGCTCCCTCTGCCTGTGTCTCTGCCTCTCTCTCTCTCTCTCTGTGTCTCTCATTAATAAATAAATAGAAATCTTAAAGAAAAATGACTGTGTGAATCAGTCAGGCTTGCCTCAGTCCCAGCATGGCAAGCTCCCCTCCACCTCCCCCGCCCCCAGAAGACCAGCACAAACCCCTGTCCGCACCACATCTCCCAACCAGAGTTCTGCAGGGCCTCAGTTCTGATGGAGTACCTGTCAGTTCTCATTTCACAAGACCAGAGCACACCTAGTTCAAACTCACCATATTCAGGCCAGGGACCAAACACTGCCCACAGCAAGCAAGGAGAGCCGCTGCAGACAACTTGCCTGAAGCAGAGAGTGGCCGAAACACAGCAGCAAAGTTCGCAACAGCACACACTGGAGACATTCCCTGAAGCACCAGGCTCTGGGCACTCTGTGACCGCTTCTTCATCAGTCACTACTTTGGGGAGCGGGAGACATAACTGGCTTTTCTAACACAGAGAAGAAGGCAAAGCTTTAGACAAAATGCCAAGTTGGAGTAATTCATCCCAAATGAAAGAACAAGATAAGGGCAAGTCCAGAGATTGAAACAAACCAGATGTAAATAACATGAGTGATGGAGAATGGAAAGCAACAATAATAATGATATTCACTGGGCTTAAGAAAAGAATAGAAGACATCAGTGAGACCCTTACTGCAGTGATAGAAGGGTTAAAAAATAAGAAGGGATGAAGAATCTAATAAACAAGATCGGAAATAGGATCAATGCAATGAAAAGCAACCTGGAAGAAGCAGAGGAATGAATTATTGGCATGCTAAAGAAAATAATGGAAAAATAATGAAGCTGACCAAAACAGAGAAGGAAGAGGTGTGTAACATAAGACTAGACTTAGGGAACTCAGAGACTCCATTAAATGTAGTGATATTCATATTACAGGAGTTCAAGAAGAACAGAGAGAAAAGGGGCAAAATATTTATTTGAAGAAATATTAGCTGAAAAGTTTTCTAATATGGGGAAGGAAATAGATATCCACATTCAGGAGTGATAGAAAATTTCCATCAAAATCTACAAAAGCAGACTCATACAAGACATGTTGTAATTAAATTTGCTAAATGTAGTGATAAAGAAAAAAATCTTAAAAGCAGCGAGACAAAAGGAGTCTTAACTTACAAGGGAAAACCCATAAAGCTAGCTGGAAATTTTTCAACAGAAACGTGCCAAGCTGGAAGAGAGTTGCACGATATATTCAAAGTGCTGAATGTGAAAAATCTACAGCCAAGAATACTCTATCCAGCAAGAGTATCATTCAGAATAGATGGAAACGTATAGCGTTTCCTGGATGAACAAAAACTAAAGGAGTTCGTGACCACTACACCGGCCCTAAAGAAATAGTAAGGGAGATTCTTTGAGTGGAAAGAAAAGGCCAAAAGTGACAAAGACAAAAATGGACCAGAGAAAATCTTTAGGAAAACCACAAAACGGGTAATAAAATAGCAATAAATATCTATCAATGGTTGCTTTGAATGTAAAATGGAGTAAGTGCTTCAATCAAAAGACACAGGGTGACAGAATGGATGAAAAAACAAGACCCAAACATAAGCAGCCTAAAAGAGATTGATTTCAGACCTAAAGTTACCTGCAGATTGAAAGTGAGGAGTCGAAAAAATAATATAAAATAAAATAAAAAGAAAGTGAGGGGTTGGAGAAACAGTTATCACTCAAATAATTGTCAGAAGAAAACCAAAGTAGCAATTCTTATGTTGGACAAAACAGACTTTAAAACAAAGTGTAACAAGAGACAAAAAGGGGCATATACCATAATCAAGGCGACAGTCCAACAGAAAGTTATAACAATTGTAAATAGTTTTGCACCCAACATGGGAGCACCCAAATATATAAAGCAATAACAAACAGAAAGGAACTATTTGATACTAATACAATAATAGTAGGGGATTTTAGTGCCTCACTACATCGATGGACAGATCATCTGAACAGAAAATCAACAAGGAAACATTAGCTTTGAATGACACGCTGGGCCAGATGGACTTACCAGATGTATTCAGAACATTCCATCCTAAAACAAGAGAATACACATTCTTTTCAAATGAACATGAAACATTCCCCAGAATAGTTCACATATTAGGTCACAAAATAGGCCTCAACAAATACAAAAAGAATGAAATAATACCATGCGCCTTTCAGACCAGAGATCTTAAAAGAAAGAGAGAGAGAGAGAGAGAGAGAGAAAGAGAAGGAAAGAAAGAAAGAAGAAAGAAAGAAAGAAGAAAGAAAGAAAGAAAGAAAGAAAGAAAGAAAGAAAGAAGGAAGGAAGAAAGAAAGAAAAAAGAAAGAAAGAAAAAAGAAAAAAGAAAGAAAGAAAGAAAGAAAGAAGAAAAGAAAGAAAGAAAGAAAAAAGAAAGAAGAAAGAAAGAAAGAAAGAAAAAAGAAAGAAAGAGAAAGAAGAAGGAAGGAAGGAAGGAAGAAAGAAAGAAAGAAAGAAAGAAGAAAGAAAGAAAGAAAAAAGAAAGAAGAAAGAAAGAAAGAAAGAAGAAAAGAAAGAAAGAAAGAAAAAAGAAAGAAGAAAGAAAGAAAGAAAAAAGAAAGAAAGAGAAAGAAGAAAGAAGGAAGAAAGAAAGAGAAAGAAGAAAGAAGGAAGGAAGGAAGAAAGAAAGAAAGAAAGAAAGAAAGAAAGAAAGAAAGAAAGAAGAAAGAAAGAAAAAAGAAAGAAGAAAGAAAGAAAGAAAGAAAGAAGAAAAGAAAGAAAGAAAGAAAGAAAAAAGAAAGAAGGAAGGAAGAAAGAAAAAAGAAAGAAAGAGAAAGAAGAAAGAAAAAAGAAAGAAAGAAAGAAAGAAAGAAAGAAATGGGCCCATACATGTGGTTAGTTGCTTTTCAACAAAGACACCATGGTAACTTAATGCAGAAAGGATGGTTTTTTAATCTCAAAAATGATGCTGGAAAAGCTGATATCCATTAAAGCAAACAAACAAAAAATCCCTCAACCATTTCCTCACAGTATACACACAGATAAATGACTTGCAATAGATCAGGAAGCTAAATTGTGAAAACTAAAACCATATACCACTTCCAATGAGAAAAGAGACGACAGTAGCTTTGTGATTTTAAGTTGGGCACATATTTCTTAGATGAGGCATCAAATGCATAAATCGTGAAGACGTCTATGTATGTGGGCGTGTGTGCGTGCATGGTGCGTGTATATATGAATCGTATACATACACGTGTACATACACACAGAATTTTATTTATCGAGATGAAAACTTTCTTAGTCTCAAAAGGCATTGTTAAAAAAAATGAAAAGAAAATTAAAAAAAAGAAAAAAAAAGAAAGTCCATATAGCGGGAGGAAATATTGGCCACACATATATTTGGAGAAAAATTATATTTCAATGCATAAAAACTGATGGATAGGACATGGTAATACGAACCGCTCAATTACAAATAGGAAAAATATTTGTATCAACATTTCACATCTGAAGACCTACAAAAGGCCAACATGCATGTCAAAAGATGTTGAACAACCTCCTTCATCAGGGAAATATAAAATAAACCAATGAGACATGTTACACACCGTGAGGTAGGATTAAACTAAAAGTACCTGGAAGTAGCACGTGCCGGTGAGAATGTAGATTATTGGAATTCTCCTTCACTGCTGGGTGAAATGTAAAATAGTACGACTATTTCAAAACAACAGTTTTCTAGACTTTTAGCTTCTGACAGAGTTAAATGCAGCCCTTACCTATGACTGCAATTCCACGTTCCAAGAGTTAGGAAGGCATCGAGGCACATATGTGCGCAAATGTCCGTAGCATCTTTATTCCTAACGGCCCTAAGCTGGACAGAACCAACGGTCTCTCAACAAGGGAAGGAGTACACGGCTGTACAGTCACACACTCGAATACTAACTACTTAGCATCTGGAAGGAACGAGCTACTCGTAAAAGAAACCACACGAATTAATACGAAGATTATTCGGAGCAAAAAAAAAAAAAGTGAGCAAGAGAATAAATAATGTATGATTCCATTTTAATGAGATTCTGGAAAAGGCATAAGTAATCCGTAGCGAAAGGAGGCACGTCTGGGATGCCTGGGGCTCTGGGTGCTGGGGATGATCGTTGAGGGACTTGCCGGAACTTTCTGGCAGATGACATTGTTCTTTATCTTGATCTTGCTTGTGACTGTACATTTTGATATCTGCTAGAACTTATCAAACTGTTTATTTAAAAATCAGTGAATTTTATTTCGTGTAAGTGGTATCCAAGAAAATGACTTGAAGGTGTCGTGCCTCAGGTGGTTTTTCTTCTATCATCTCTCTTCGACTTCCCGCATAACGTCGTTCCCTCCCATCTTTAGGACAAAAGTCAAAATATCAGATGTCCTTACGAAAACCAAATGACAAGAGCGATATCCACCCTCTATTACATACTTATTCTTCTTCAAGTAATATTTGAGGGCTTCAGCTGCGTTCATTCATTTTGTCTTCTCGGGAGCGCGGGGGGACGTGAACAGAAAGGCTGCGATTTTACAGATGAGGAAATTCACTCTGAGAAACACCCTGCAGCGTGTCCGAGGTAAAACAACTAACAAGAAGGTTTTAAATTCAAGGAGTTTGGTTTTGGAGCCTGTCCTCTTGATGGCAGAAATACAAATGGATTTTGGAGATTTGCTGCAAAGACAAGAGAAGGAACAAATTGGGTGCATCTTAACTTTCAACACTATCCTCGAAATCAAATTCCTGTAAAACAGAAGCTGAAAAAACAAAAGAGAACAAAAGAGCAAACCAGACCTTAATTTCAAAAGTGTTGACATTTTATAAAATATATTTAAAAAAAAAGTATTTAGTTCTAATTTACTAATGAGAAGTAAGTAACCAGTCCCTTTAAGAACTCTGAATACTTGGCACGTGGTGGGTTCCCGGTCGCGGGGATAGCACCACAGTAGGACCCGCTCGCCCCTTATGACTGAGCACCTGGCCCGGGGGCGCAGCGTTCAGTTAGGGACCGTCTGCATCTGCTTCCAAGAGCTGTGCTTTCGGGTTCCTATCCCTGCCATCAGCCTGCGCTACTGCCTCCGCATCTTCAGAACCTGCTTCTCGGTCAGAGAAAATACTCTCCTCTTTTGAGCAAGCCCATTTTTCCTCTAAATTGGACCTACACGCAAGCATTTCTTTATTTCTATTGTAGTTTGTCCGTTCTGGAACTCCCCCGGGCACAGATGGCAGTGGTGGTGGTGGTGGTGGTGATAGTGGTTGGTGGTGGTGGTGATGGAGGTGGTGATGATGGAGGTGATGCTGGTGGTGCTGGTGGAGGTGCTGGTGCTGGTGGCAGTGATGGAGGTGGTGGCGGTGATGGTGGAGATGGTGGAAGAGGTAGAGGCAGTGGTGGTGGTGGTGGTGGTAGTGATGGTGGAGATGGTGGCGGTTGTGCTGGTGATGGTGATGGAGGTGGTGGTGGTGATGGCGGAGGTGGTGCTGGTGGTGCTGGTGGTGGTGCTGGTGCTGGTGGCAGTGATGGAGGTGGTGGTGGTGATGGTGGAGGTGGTCCTGGTGGTGCTGGTGATGGTGATGGAGGTGGTGGTGGTGATGGTGGAGGTGGTCCTGGTGGTGCTGGTGGTGGTGATGGAGGTGGTGGCAGTGATGGTGGTGGTGGTGGGGGAGGTAGAGGCGGTGGTGGTGGTGCTGGTAGTGGTGGTGGTGGTGATGGAGGTGGTGGTGGTGCTGATGGCGGCGGTGGCCCGATGGCAGGCGGGTCCCTGGTGGCCCAGCCCAGCCTCCGGCCCTGCGCCCACTGCCACTGCCCTCCGAATCCGCTCCCCGTCGCACACCTGCCGACCTCGGGGACACTTGCTCCTGGCCTCCGGGAGGCCTTTCCGTCGTGTGGGCCCCGGAAATGCCGTGGGCTCTGTGACCTCCGTGGAGGACGTACCTGCGGTTTTTCCCCAGGGACACGACGCACTGCGGACGAGGGACCGTGTACCTGCAGCCCTGTTTCCGGGAGCCCAGTGCTCTGTGAAGATCGAGAAGCTTCTCCTTCGCGGGCCGCCCGGACGCTTTCTCAGCTGCTGGAGTCAGTGGTCGTTGATCTGGGTTTCACGTTGGCTCAGTAAAAATACGGCCTCTGAAATATGAATTATCTCTTCCCCTTTTTAGGTGGAGTTTCTAGAGGTTAGACGTATTTTTTTATTTTAATTCCAATGAAGATACAGCGTCACCCCACGTCCAGGTGTGCAACACAGCGATTCAACAACCGTGCACGCTCCCTGCTCTTCGGGGCCGGGGCTCGCGGTCCCCACCTGTGGACCCCACACCCCACCTCTCCTCCCTGGTAACCAGCAACTTGTTGTCTATAGTTGAGTCTGCTTCTTGGTTTGTGTCTCTGACCTTTTTGCCCTTTGCTCATTTATTTTGGGTCTTAACTGCCACACGTGGGTGAAACCAGAGGGGGTGTGTCTGGGATGGACCCGGTCCCTCGGCCTTGCGCTCTGAGCCCCGTGCAAGTCATCGCAGATGGCCAGGGTCGCTCCTCTTCACGGCTCGGAGATGCTCCACGGGGGCGCATCCTGCTCCTTGAGCCCCGGGCCCCGGGCTCCCTGCTGCCCCCGTGTCCTGCCTGCTGTAGGGAACGCTGCCCTGGGCCCATCGGGGCGCGTCCCCCGTGAAGGAGGGCTGTGGTGGCCCTCGGGGAAAGGCCTGGCCCCGCAGTGCCGGGGGGGGGGGGCTCAGTTCGCGTCCTGAGGGCCCATCCTGCTGCCCGGCGGCCTGTGCTCCCACCAGCCGCGCAGGCCTGCTCCCGGCTCCACGACCTCCCCACGCCCGCTTCCTCGTGTGCTGTTGGCTGTGGCCATTCAGCCGGGGTGAGGCGACGTCCCCTTGTGGTCTGGACGGGCGGGTCCCGGCGCAGAGTGAGGAGGACCCGGTCATGTGTCGCTGGCCGCAGCCACCGCTGTCCTCCTTGGACGACGTCTGTCCATGTCCGTGTCTATCCTCCCATGGATTACTCGGGTCGGGGCACTGGGTTCCGTGGGACCTCATGTATCTCGGATGTTAAGGCCTCGTCAGCCTCGTCACCTGTCATCTGCAAACGCCCCTTCCAAGCTGCAGGTCGCCTTGGGGTTTGCACATTGTCTCCTCCACGGGCACGGCCTTTGCTCGGTGCCGTCCCGGCTGCCCCGACTGCTCTTGCTTCCCCCGCCCGGGACACGGACCGACCGAGACGTCGCTGTGTCCAAGGTGCCACCGCCGTGCCCTCGCCTGGGGTCGTGCGGTTCAGGCCTCACGTGCAGGCCTCCCGCCCGTTCAGACTCGTCTCTGGCTGCGGCGTCGGAAGCTGGTCGGCTGCTGTCCCCGGGCAGCTGCCCTCCCTTCCCAGCGCCGTCGCCGGAGGGACTGTCTTCTCCCCACCGCGCTCCTTCTTGCTTCGTCGGGGGGAGTCGCCCCACAGTCACGGGTCCATTTGGGGTTTGCTCTCCTGTTCCAGGCCTCCCGGTGACCGGGGGCAGAAAGGACACAGCTTTGGTGACAGCCTCCCTGAGGCCCGGCAGGAGGCCCCAAGGCCTGGACTCCTGCCCCCACGGTTGGCCTTGGGTTTGGGCTGGGGCGGGGGACGGCTGCTCCCTCACTTTTGGAGGAGTCCCCACCGGGCTCTGAAATCAGTAGCAGCGGATGTGCCCCACGTGCCTCGAGCCCTGGCTCAGCTTCCCTCCCCGGGCGGCTGCGGCCACCCTCAGGGCCCACCGAGCGCCAGCCCAGGCGACCTCCGAGGCTCCCGGGTCCACGTCCCACCCGTTTTACCAGCGTAGAATTGGGCCTCCTTGGACTTTACAAACCAACCGTAATGGGCATTCGCCTTCCCGCGTGGGGTCCGCAGCGAGCGGGCCTGCTTCGGCGCCTTCTCCACGCACACGGCGCCTTCCTCCCGCGGCCGGGCTTCCGCCCCTTCCCGGCCTTGCCCCTTTCCATGCAGCCTCTTCTCCAGGCTTGGCTGTGGAGTCCCTTCGGCCAAGTCTTCAGACCACTCTCGGGGCTACTGGCTGGGGTGGGGGCTGTAGTCGTGAACTCGGCCGGCCTTGGCTCAGGGCCTCCCACTCTGCCTCCTGCCGCAGATCCTAGCCTGGGTGGCAAACGCCTTAATGTCAGTGGTGACATATTCCAAATGTCTAAGAGATTCATTTCAGTGTAGTTGATACATGACATAACGTTATTTTTAGGTGTACGATGTAGAGATTTGACAAGTTCCCGGGAGGTGCTGTGCTCAGCAAGCGTGCAGCTGTCGTCACCGTGTGATACGAATGCAAGGCCATTGACTATATTCTTTGTCCTGGGCCTTTTGTGCCCAGAACTTATTCCATTCCTTAACGGCAAGCCCATACCTCCCACTCCCCTGCACCCATTTTTCCCAACCGCCCCCCCCAAAAAAAACCCAGTTTGTTCTCTGTAATTGTAAGCATGATACAATTTTTTGTTTGCTTATTTATTTGCTTTGAGATTCCACACGTGAATATGGCATCCATGCTTCTCAGTCTGACTTATTTCACTTAGCAAAATGCTCTTTAGGTACATCTATGTTGTTGCAAAGGGCGCCAGCTCAGCGTATTTTATGGCTGCGTAATGCTCTTTGCTCTGTTATCTACATGCCTACCTATGTCTCTCACATCTTCCTCATCCATCCATCTACAGATGCGTGGGAGATTTTCGTTCCATAATCACGTAATAGCAGCTGTGCTGGAAGGGTGAGGTGGTGAGAGGACTGAAGTCTCACCCTACAATTTTCACATACTCCTCACTCTCCAGGAAAAGAGTCCCTTGCTGAAATTCTGCTGCTGCTTTTCCTTTCTGTATGGGAGAAACAAGGAAGGCTGATTTTTCTTTCTTTAGGTTTTTTTTTTTTTTTTTTTTTTTTTTTTTTACAGTGGTGAACTTCCTAACACCGTTATCTACTAGACCTACTTCCTTCTTTTTCTTTTTTAAATATTAAAAGATCTATTAAAATTCATTTAACATCAAATGAGCAGTTTCTATACTCACTAGACATTAAATCTCAATAGATATTTTGATGAAGACAGAAGCAAATTCAGCTTATATGAGTCATATTATATCCAAATGTCTATACTACCTGGTTTTGTAATTATATTGAGTAAATTATTTCATGCATTGTAATGAAATAAAGACCATCTCCAGGGATGGATACGGGTATATACTTAATAGGAGGGCTCAAGGGGGAAAGTCAGTGGCAACTTCTAAATTGTATTCGATGATAAGTCTTCAATGAATATTTTAAAGGACGTTTTTAAAGATTAGGCGCCAAAGTTCTGCTTAAGGTCTCACTAATAACGATGATGCTGAGATGAGATAGAAGGGACACTGAGAACACCTGGAAAAGGCAGTGAAGACTGGACCAAGGTGGTATAGAAATTAGTACAGCACAGGACTCTGGGTCCCTGATACCATTAAGCCAAATTTTGCAAAGTTTTGGCAAAACGATGAAGAGGGAGGCCGATGTGTTGCTCCCATGTGGGGTCGGTCTGCCTTGCTCCATCCCTGCACCCCGCCAGGGCCACAGGGTAGTGGGAGCTGGGGGGCTGGTACAGGTGACCTGAGGGCATGGGCGGGGGCAGGGGTGGCCCGAGGGCTTCTCACTGCCCCTTGGATCCGCACGAGTGAGGGCCAAGGCTTCAGAGAGAGGGAACGGGCTCCGCAGCGCGGGGTCCTGATCCCACGACCCTCGGTCTGCGCAGGGGAGGCGGTTCCGTCCCTGTGCCTAGGGTCTACGGGGGCGGGGGGGTTCCCCGAGGTCAGTCCCCGAGGTCTGTCCTCGAGGCAATCCCCGAGGCCAGTCCCCAGGGTCAGTCCCCGAGATCAGTCCCCCAGGTCAGTCCCCAGGGTCAGTCCCCAGGGTCAGTCCCCGAGGTCCATCCCCAAGGCAATCCCCGAGGTCAGTCCCCAGGATCAGTCCCCGAGGTCAATCCACGAGGTCAGTCCCCAGTGTAGGTCCCCGAGGACAGTCCCTGAGGTCAGGCCCCGAGGTCAGTCCCCAGGGTCAGTCCCCGAGATCAGTCCCCCAGGTCAGTCCCCAGGGTCAGTCCCCAGGGTCAGTCCCCGAGATCAGTCCCCCAGGTCAGTCCCCAGGGTCAGTCCCCAGGGTCAGTCCCCGAGGTCCATCCCCAAGGCAATCCCCGAGGTCAGTCCCCAAGGTCAGTCCCCGAGGTCAATCCACGAGGTCAGTCCCCAGTGTAGGTCCCCGAGGACAGTCCCCGAGGTCAGGCCCCGAGGTCAGTCCCCAGGGTCAGTCCCCAAGGTCAGTCTCCGAGGTCAGTCCCCGAGGTCAGTCTCTGAGGTCAGTCCCCAGGTCAGTTCCCAGGGTCAGTTCCCGAGGTCAGTCCCCGAGGTCAGTCCCAGGGCCTGTGGGGCGCGGCCTCGTGTGCAGCTCTGGGTTCGGGGCCCTGAGAGTGGGCAGGATGTCCCCACACAGGAGGCCTGTGCATGGCCGGCCCCGCGTCCCTGGGCCACAGTGGGGAGCAGGTGCGGTCGCTGGGTGGGAGGGTCGCGGGGTGGGCGGGGTGCGCCCCTCTGTGCCCTTCTGCGCCTTTCTACACCCCTCTGCACCCTTATGAGCCCCTCTGCACCTGTCTGCACCCTTCTGCACCCCTCTGTGCCCTTCTGCACCTTTCTACGCCCCTCCGTGCCCTTCTGCGCCCCTCTGCGCCCCTCTGTGTCCTTCTGCACCCCAGTGCACCCCTCTGCACCCTTCTGCACCCTTCTGCACCTTTCTATGCCCCTCTGCACCCTTCTGCGCCCCTCTGCGCCGCTCTGAGCCCCACACCACCCTTACCTTCCCCCCACTCTGCTCACAAATGATGCGAGTCAAGCAAACACAAGCGATGTCCTTAAGCCACAGGAAAGCAGAGGCTTGAGCCCCGAGCCTGATTGCCCCTTCCGCAGGGGTACGGCCGCCCCAGGTGACCCAGGCAGGCAGGGACACCGCGGGGGGCCACCCGGCCTGGAGCGCTGGCCTCACTACGGCTTCCGCTGAATAGGGACCAGTTGCTTGGCGGGGAAAGTGGGGAGTGACCCCGTCCTGGGCGCTGATGGAGCAGGTGGGCCCTGAGTGACCCCGTCCTGGGCGCTGGTGGAGCAGGTGGCCCCTGAGTGACCCCGTCCTGGGCGCCAATGGAGCAGGTGGCCCCTGAGTGACCCCGTCCTGGGCGCTGGTGGAGCAGGTGGCCCCTGAGTGACCCCATCCTGGGCGCTGATGGAGCAGGTAGCCCCTGAGTGACCCCATCCTGGGCGCTGATGGAGCAGGTTGGCCCCTGAGTGACCCCGTCCTGGGCGCTGGTGGAGCAGGTGGGCCCTGAGCGATCCCTTCCTTGGCGCTGATGGATCTGCTGGCCCCTAGGTGACCCCGTCCTGGGCGCTGATGGGGCAGGTGGCCCCTGAGTGACCCCATCCTGGGCGCTGGTGGAGCAGGTGGGCCCCCGTCCCTTGCACACGCAGGCCAGCAACAGCCACCAAGGCTCTCAGCACTACACAGGCCCTCGTTTGGTGAATTTATGGTTTTTTTGAGTGTCTTCATGGACATACATCCCTGAAAAGTCCAATACTGTGCAAATTTTCACTTTGGGAATTGCTCGTGAGTGACTCTCACTTTGAGGATGTTATAAAATTAATTGAGTTGCCTGATTTCCTCACTTGCTGGCACGTGGAGGTGCTTTGTCATCGGCAAACACTGCCGGATCCAACAACACGAGATCCAACATGGGCCCGTGTCTCCCCGAGTTGAACGTACCCAGCACTCAGGATTTTAGCTTCTGGTATGAAAGTTTAAATTATTAAATGAAGAAGTTGTGTAAATATAAGATATTAATGAAGCCTGGGGATTAGGATGGTGTCTCCACACGGCATTTCATGGCATGCATCATTGTCGGATCTTGTGCTCTCCCTTTCTTCCCATTTCAACCCCTATTCTTCAATCCCAATAATTCTCTGAGTTCATGTATTATTATAAAATATATAGAGTTTTTTTTATTTATGTTTTATGAATAACTTTCTGAGAGGCGCTTGGGTGGCTTAAGCAGTCGCTTAAGCATCTGCCTTGGGCTCAGGTCGTGATCTCAGGGTCCTGGAATCAAGTCCTGCTCCAGGCTGCCTGCTCAGTGGGGAGCCTGCTTCTTCCTCTTCCTCTGCCCGTCTCTCTCCCCTGCCCCTGGTCTCATGCTCTCTCTCTCTCTCTCTCTTGCTCTATCTCAAATAAATAAATAAAATCCTTAAAAAGTTATACTGAATTTCTGATGTAAAGTATTCGTGAGATGAAAACTTATAAACCTGTACAGTTGAAACCATGTAGTGGTGTGGCCTCCTGATTTGTGGACGACAAAAAATCACCTCCAATTAAAATGATCAAAAACATCATGAACTATAAAATTACATAATAATACATAAATAAATAATGGGCAAAAATGCATAAGTCGAAGGATATTTAAGTGACATGCCGCACGTTGTAGGGATGCCTTCGAGCTTGTTCGCAATCACAATGAAATGCCTACGGCAAATTTGGGGCGCAGTCATAACTTCCAGAGGAAAAAGAACAAACCATCTAAAATGTGTGAAGGCAAGTTCCTTCTCGGCAGGACATTATAAAGAATCACCTGCGAGTTAGTGAAGGCTGACGACATTCGTCCTTCGGTAAGGATACTTGAGGGGATTCAATGGCATAAAACATTCATGCCCGTTCATTGATGTGCACGTATATTCCAAGAGAAGAGAAACTATTAATTATGTGCCTTTATAGAATGGAGATGTTAAAGTATTTTAATTAATTCAGATTTACCAATGACTGTCTCCGAAAGGACATTTCCCGACCACAGTAACAGGATTAACGCGAGTGTAACGCGTGCTAGATTAATTAATAATTTCTGACAATTTATCTCAAATTGATATCAGTCACACGTTTTAAGGGTGCATTAATTATCATTAAGTAATTACAAAAAATATTTTTTTAATTTTTATTTATTTATGATAGTCACAGAGAGAGAGAGAGAGAGAGGCAGAGACACAGCAGAGGGAGAAGCAGGCCCCATGCAGGGAGCCCGACGTGGGACTCGATCCCGGGACCCCAGGATCACGCCCTGAGCCAAAGGTGGTGCTAAACCGCTGAGCCCCCCAGGGATCCCTAATTACAAAAAATATTAAAGAACATAGGACAGACTCTTGTACGGATTTATTTCCTTAGAATTAGCACCGGTTGGGTAAAACAGACCATAATCAATGACCAATTTTTTTAGTGTTTAACGCAAATTTTTTATTATCGTAGATCTGTATCATAGAGATCTAATTTTCATCGTTAAAAACCTCTTTATGGTGTTTTCAGGTTTCAGGAGTGGAAAATCTCCAGTTCAGTGAAGCATGAGTGTTTGGGCAAACAGTGAAACATGTGAGAGGGTCTGCTGAAGAGCGAACATCATTTCCAGAATTCAGCTCAGCGTCTCTAGCTCGTTTCCCCGAATCTGAGTGAAGTCGCGTCGGGAGGAACCAGGGTGCTCCAGCCCTCAGCGCTTTCAGGATCCTGGTGCTGCACCTGCACAGGGCCGTGGCGTCCTTGCGTGTGCGATGCTGACCGGGCAGCAGGGGGAGGGCCCGGGCGATGGAGAGGCTACAAGTGAGGCAGCAAAAGGCCCTTCTCACAGGGTTTCCGCCTTTAACAAGCTGTTTTCGCCTTTTGCAGCGTGTCTGGCAGCTACGGCTGTGTCCCAGCATTCAGCTCTGTCCCCTGATAGGAAGGCCATACCATCAGAATAACTTCGACCTTTGTGGAAAACAAAAAAAAAAAAAAAAAAAAAACTAGTGAGACCTGCTAATATCGGTGAGAACTTACTAGTCATGTGTTACAGGATGCACAGCCGGAGCATGACAAAACCAGGATGTGACTACGGGTAGACTGGCAGTAAAGCGTCCTCAGGGAAAATACAAAGTTCTTAAAATGTCCAGTCCACCCTTTTTTCCTCAAGTGTGCCAGACAGCTTATATATATATATATATATATATATATATATATTTTTTTTTTTTTTTGGTACAAAATGAGGTTCAGTAATCAAAACAGGCAGGAAACATGGGACTAAAAATAACATGTCTCTTCTCTTCAGGTCATCTCAATTTTTAACATACAAGTGCAATTTTGATCTCTAAGAGGGATACCTAGGGTCCACCGCAGGCGTCCTGCAGGCCCAGCCCACCGCAAGAAGGAGGCCACTGCGGTAAAGGAAGGCGAGTGAGTCTTTGGGTCTCCCAGTGCGCACAGAAGTCACGTTTACACTATACCACAGTCCGTTAAGTGTGCAATGACATTATGTCTAACAATATAATGTACATAACTTAGTTAAAAATAATTCGTTGCTAAGCTAATGCTATCAAAAAAAATAATACAAATAAATAAGGGGATCCCCGGGTGGCCCAGCTGTTTAGCACCTGCCTTCGGCCCAGGGCTTGATCCTGGAGACCCGGGATCGAGTCCCACCTTTGGCTCCCTGCATGGAGCCTGCTTCTCTCTCTGCCTGGGTCTCTGCCTCTCTCTATCTCTCTGTGTCTCTCATGAGTAAATAAATAAAAAAAAAACCTTAAAAAAAACACCACCATTAAAAATAAATAAACAAACTACTGCTATCACCTGAGCGTTCCGTGAGTCATAATTACAGGTCCGGCATCACCCTAACAAAAATTCAAAAAGTCCAAAATGGTGTGAAAAATCATCAAAATGTGAACTAAGCGAATGCTATTGGAAAAAATGGCACCGATACACTTGGTCTAAGAAGGATCGCCACAAACGACCTATTTGTCAATAAATAAATAAATAAATAAATAAATAAATAAATAAATAAATAGTAAGTAAGTAAATACATAAATAAAAAAGCAATGTCTATGAATCACAAGAAAACTAGGCACGCCTGTAATACACAGACCTCCTGAATCTTTCCCCTCAACTTGAAAGGCCGTCTTCGTCGTTGATGGTTAACTCCTGTGAATCTTTCAAAATGAGTAGATTATTTTTAGAGTCCTTCACTTTGACCAAATAATGGAGTGGAAAGCATAGAGGCTTCCTGCGTAGCCCACTCCTCCGTGCGCCCCCGCTCCCCAGGTTTCCACCTCCTCTGGGTAAATGCCCGGGAGAGCAGCAGCTACATGGTCTGGTGAGGCCGTGTTTGACTTTGTAAGACACTCAACCTGTCTTCCCGGCGGCTCTACTATTTTGTGTTTCCTCCTGGCCCCGTGTCCTGACCCGCATTTGCTGGGTTAACGTTTGGGGATTTTAGACATTCTGATAGGCGTGTGCTGGTACCTCGTTGCTTTGATTTGCAATCGCCTAATAACACATGACCTGGAACATCTTTGGATATACGTGTTTCCGTCTGTTTAATCTCTGGCGAAGCGCTCTTGAGATGCTTTGCCCATTTTTTAAGATTGTTTCTGTTTGTTTTTCATTTATTGTTGTTTGTTAAGATTTAATTTTTTTTTTAATATCTTGGGTACAAGTCCTCTATCAGAGATCTATTTTGCAAATATTTTCTGCAAATCTGTAGCTTGTTCATGGTCTTGCTCTATAAATGTTTAAGTAACTAAGCCTAATCTAAGCATATAGTACTTTGCATTTATTCATCGGTGTTTTACTCCGCACGGTCTACACTCGTATGCATTTGGCTTCGATCAGCAGCAAGTCCGCTTTAAAATGAAGTAATGAAGTATATTTAGTGTTCTGTGCTCACTCGTCTGCGCTACCCCCCACCTGCACCTAGACACTAGAGGAGCGGATGCCTTTGCTCCCTCAGGCCGCGCGGCCACATTCATCACCCGCTACAGGTGACGTGTTCAGTCAATCTGTAGAGTGACCCTGAGAGTTATGAGATGTCATGTATATTCTGCAAAAATGTAAAACAGGTTCTGAATACGTTTAACGTATTCGTCCAGAATTTAAAAATTGACAATTGGTGTATTTGGGAATTAAGCTTACTCTGGATGGTTTCGAAGACCATGTGTTTGTAGCTATGCTAGCGTGATTTGGTTTTTAAGATTTATTTTTATTTATTTATGATAGACGTAGAGAGAGAGAGAGAGAGAGAGGCAGAGACACAGGCAGAGGGAGAAGCAGGCTCCGTGCCGGGAGCTCGACGTGGGACTCGATCCCAGGACCCCAGGATCACAGCCTGGGCCAAAGGCAGGCGCGAAGCCGCTGAGCCACCCAGGGATCCCCCTGCTAGGATGATTTCAACGAGTTTTTCCAATATTCACAAAAGAACCATTTTTAAGGGGAGGAACAATATGATTGGCCGGCATACCAGGAGCCTTTGTCACCAGTAATTAGCTCCAGTGATTTGAGTAAATCCCTGTTTATGTATCTAATGTCTTGTTTATTTAAACCACCGTTTCCCACTCCTGTCTTGGAGGTTATAAGGCTTAAATAGTGCATGTGAGGTGTTGGCACATTCTTGGCTCATGGTAAGAACTCTATAAATTGTAGACATTCCTGCAAATACTAGCATCATGGTCATTATCACTGCTTTAATTTTAAATGCCATTACTAAAAAAATAATAAAAAATAAAAAAATAATAAAAATAATAAAAATACATTATTAGCCTTTGTTCCTTGCAGACTGTGATACTTTGAGCAAACCCATCACCTTGTCAGTACTTCCGGTTGCTCAGAGTAGAAGGGGTCCCCTGATACAAGTCCCCTCACAGGGCTGCTGCCGTCTTTAAAGTGGGTAACGTGTGCAAATGATTCCGTGGAATAAAAGACACGAGGTCTCTGCTCAAGGAGGGTAGTTTATCTCCTCTCCTCTCTCCCTTGGAGGGTGTTTACCTGAAGCTTTCCGGGGGTTGCCAGGCCTGTGTATGATCTGATTAGTGATACTGAGGAGCTCACTTTCCTTCCCTTTCCGGAACATAATACATTTTTTTTTTTTGACATTTCAAACTGGTAAATGACTCCTGTCCAGATGAGATAAAATAAATATTTTTTGGTTGTGTCCAAGGTCCAGGGTAAATCCTTGGATAAAAATAAATAAATAAGACCTTTGCATCTGTCAGTGTAAACCTAGAAGGCCACATTCTAGCAATTTCTGTATCTATTTTGGCAGACATCAAGTAGCAGCAACTAAAAAAATTGTCAAAAAAATAAAAGTGTTGATGGAAAGAAAGGAGTTGCTAACTTAGGATAGAACGAGCTTCCATACTTCTAAAATGCAGTGTGCAGACAGAAATAGAAATCTCTTCGGCAAATATATTGATACTTATGTTGTTTATAAGTAATAATTTATTCACTCAAATCTTCCCAGTCTCCCTCTGACCCTACAGCCTGTAGACTTTCATCATTTCCAGGGTTTGATGATAAGGTCTCTATTAACGTGTCCTCTCTAGGTTCCAGGATGAGTTCCACTTCCGTAAGGTTAAACTCACTTCTCTCCCTTCTCTTTTCCATGCCATTCTCCGTGGTATACTAAAATACGAGGTTATCGGTCTCACTTCCGCTATCTTTCGTCATCTCTCCAAGGTCAAACGTGTAAAAGAGAGATAAGTGAGAAGAAGCAAATAAGAGGAAATGAACTCTGGTCTTATTTGAGATGTTGGGAAAAAAAGGAACTATTGGTTAAGTCTGCCGACTGCAGACTTTTCAGAAGAAATAGTCAATCAAATTTTATGTCAAAAAAATACACACACACACACACACACTGTTTAGGTATCGGCCAGTCAGTGTTGCCTTCCTTTCTTTTAGCTCCGACAATGTAATTCATTGATTCAGGGAGTGTCTGGTGGAGCCTGCTCTAGGCCAGCACCGGATCCAGGCGGTACGATTTCGGAGTTCCCTCTTGGCCATAATGTTTACTGCCTTCCACGATGGATGGGCGTAGGCACATCTCTCCAGCGCAAATATTAGTGCTTCGTGGGCAAAGCGTAGCAGTTTACTTATACGCCTCATACTTTGCAAAAACTGAAATCAACCTGAAATGTCCAACTACACTGGAGAGAGTTTTTTTTTTTTTTTTTTTTTTTTTACCACCAAGCCATTTATTACATTCAATAATTCAAGCACTAAAATGGATATCGGTTCTTAACTTTCTAGTTGATTCTTTAACACACTGCATGTAAGCAGGGACTCCTAATCAGTTTCTTCCCTTCAGTTACGTGAGCTCAGCCTCCATAAATATCATATCTCATAATTTAGTTGATTTGGATCATATGATAGTAGACATAATTTGCAAGAATCAGAGAGATAACTTATGTGAATTTGCATTGGAAACCCTCAACGGAACATATTGTAAGGCGTCATGTCGTTATTACCTTAAAAAGCAACAGCTAATCACTCAAATGGCAATAAAAATCTCAAAAATACTTCCCACCAGCTCCGTGATGATTTGTTGAAACCCCAAGGCACGGGACTTCCCTTATGGGAAACAAAGTTCTGTTGAGAATCCTTTACGGGCCTTGCTACACACTGGGTAATACAAAATCTCTATCTTGCTCTTTTGACTATCTAGAAAGGGGAGTTTTATATTTTCTGCCACCAAGGGTGCTCAAGGATGGAATATGTCATTTCTGCATGTACTTTATTGGTGAGGAATTCATGTATAAGAGCTGTAACGGAATCGAAAAAAAAAAATAAATGAGCTAGTAGATTCTGCATCCAGAATGAGATCAGAACCAAAGAATAAGGTCTCTCTTGTTCTCTGCCGCATTTTCTCCTCCAACTCTGCTTACTTCCCATGAGATCAGACCTTCGAAGCCAGTGGTCTCCCCGCTTGCTGTCACCCAGCTCTCTTCTGCCAACTTGCACGACCTGGAGCCCGTGAGGGCTCTGGTAGGGGACCGCGCGGCTGGGGAAGGCGGCGGGTCAGGCCTGGCCCCGCTGCAAGGATGCTCTGCAGCCTTCTCTGCTTCTCCTTCCCAGGCCTTCAAAGCGACCAGAGCTAATCAACCCGGAAACTAACTCTGACTGTCCAGACGATAATTGATTGATTGATTGATCAACCGATTGATTCCCAGGACGATTTGTTGTCATTAACGACTTGCTGACTACGCTTCTGGCCTGTAGGAATAGCCCAGACCATTAACCTCGGACAAACATCGATTCTTACAAATCCAGGAAACATGTCAACCTGGGGATTTCAGTGTGAGGTCACAACATTTATTTCAGGATATGGGGGTGACTGTTGGTAGTAGGTACGACCGTCCTTTTTCTCAACCATTCTCTTGCTGCTTCGGAAAGCATTTTAAAAAACAAAAAGATGTTTTTTTTGTTTTTTTTTAACAAAGAGAAAACATGTATTTTTCAGCTTTGAATTTTCCATAAGGCTCCTATGAAAATTGAGGAGACATTCTGATATAATTTATTTTTTCCTTGTTAAAAAATTAAAAAAAATGTTTCATAGATAATACGCGTTTATAATCTGGAGCCGCGGCCTCCTTGTGTGGTATCAATTCTCAATTTTAATGCGAGAAGCAAAGCTGCCAAACGCAGTCCTCACTGTGTACACCCGACTTACGTTCTCCATCAGGGATCAGGCAGCATGTCAGGAGGCAGAGGAAGGCAGCGGACGTGAGCCGTCCTAGACCCTCACCTTTTGGTCCTCCAAGGGGAAGGTAATCGGGGATCTCCTGGATCGTGCTCCGTCAATTACTGTTAGTTTTTTCCAACTTCAGTTTTTTATTTGCATTTGTAAAAATACATAAACTTCTTACAAAAGTGAAGTTTTTCATGATCCTACTGGGTTTTCTAGACACTGTTCTACTTCCTAGCCTTTCTTAGGAAATTTCACCGGAGGGTGCCCCATGGTTTGTATCACTTTCCTGTTATTTAACCCAAACATTGTGCCTGCCTGCCTTTTATATCTCTTCCCCTCTCTCCAAACTGTATTTTTTAAAGTCATGAATGGTTTCCCAGTCTTTAGATTCTTTTGTTGGTCTTAATATATATATTTTTAAATCTGTCT
The DNA here is from genome assembly GCF_048164855.1 of Canis lupus baileyi. NCBI lineage: Eukaryota > Metazoa > Chordata > Mammalia > Carnivora > Canidae > Canis > Canis lupus. Next base: position 64,794,028 of record NC_132850.1, on the reverse strand, counting down.
TCATTCAGCTCCGAGTCCCTCTTTGTCACCAATTTTTCTTCCCTCTTGTCGTTTGAAAAGGCCCATATTTGATCCTTGCCTCATATGTTCCCTCAATCTGTCTCTGCTTTCAGTTTTCCACCTTCCTCCCCGCCCCGTTACCCCCACTCCGTCTTCCCGGTCTCTGGGAGACTCTCCTGCTGTCACAGGACTTGAGCCAGCGCCGTCTGTGGATACCTCCTTCCTCACCTGTCACGTCAGTCCTGATCGTCAGTACCGCACTTCCGAGGCCTGCTGGCCATTAACATGAGGAATTTATTAGTAGTGTTTCATGTGAAACATCATTTTTATTATCTGTACTATAAATGAATTTTCCCTTTAGATCTCTGCCCCCTACTTTTTTTTTAAACATCAACACCTCTACTTTCCACTAGTTCCCTAATTATTAGAAACCTCGACTTTGTCTCCGCTGCCTCGTCTGGATCCATGCCCACATCCCACCAAACACGGATCCTATTATTCCTGTAGCCCTAGTATTCCCTATCTCCTATAACTGGGTCCCTACTTCCTAGAACATGTTAATATTCCACCCATAACTTTTCCTCTTCCAGTGATTCACATAATGTGGCCAAGTTTGTTTTATTGAAAGTATGACCCGAAAGTTGTATTTTGGCTTTAACACATAAACACTTACATTTTAAGTATTTTTTTCATATTTGTCTAACAAAATGAGCATTTATTCAAAAGTATGTATTTTCCAAATATTTATAAAAATCAGGAAGTCTCCTATCGTATTTTTTAGCATCATAATTCCTGCTCACTAAAATTTTAATCCTTTGGAGAAATATCTACCTTGAAATGTCATTTAAACTCTAACAGCTTCAAATTAACTATTATTTTTTGTTTATTTCAAATAACATTTTGAAACCCCAGGGAGGCATTTCATCATTACAGTATTTTTATGGGAACAGGAAAAGAGAAGTGGATCTTTAATTAGAAATATTAAATGTGGAGAAATTAATTATATGCTTCATTGTGATTCATATACCAAATATACCATTCACCTAGGGGACTATTTTCAATATTGCTATTGCAGAACTATGAAAAATACAATTAACATAGTCCTCTGTAATGTATTTCTGTGGCTACTTAAGAAATCATCTAGTTTGTGATATCACTAAAATTCGCAACAGATATCCATAGCTATTTACATCCAGTTTCCAAAAATCAGTATTTTGGGGTTCAAAAACGAGGTAGAAATGTTTCAGTCTGTTACTTGTACAAAAGGAGATTGGCCAACACTGAAAATATTTCATATATTACCTTTGCAGTGGTGCTCCTTTTCTCCCAACAAACTATAACTTTATTCCATTTGTATGTCAATTTACATGAGTCTTTCACAATTATGATTTTTATACAATTGGAAAAATAGTGCATTGTGGACCTCATATCAGAGCTAGAAAATAATTCTCTCATAATACAGGTTTCCTTCTGTATTTGCCTCTTGCTGTTTCCAGCCCCATTTCCATGTGTGGTCAGAATTATTGAAAAATAACCTTATTACATTGGCCCAGAGAAGGAAGCCATTCCCTTCTACAGTTAATGTTTCACCAGGATTATGAGATGTTTTTATTTCTAGATGGCAGCTTGTGTATTTTGTATTTAAGATCATAAGTTCTTATACCCAGAGATTCTCTCTCTCTCTCTCTCTCTCTTTCTACATCGGTCTCTTTTCCACGGGCTACGATGGCGCACTGCTCATAGTTGCTTGACTAAGTGTTCACTAGATGAACAAACTTGGAATTTAAATCCAATACTCTCATTTTTTCCCTCTTTTTGATTTTGTGTATTCCAGGTGATGGCAGTAAAGGACTTTTGCTGTAGTTGCAAGAATAAAAGGGCAAAGCTCAAACACCTCAACTTTTCCCATCCATGATATCAATAGTCCCCTACCTGCCAGATGACACATGCACCTACTTAGACCTACTCACCCGCCACAGTCACACTAAGATACACGCAAAGGAGCGGACAATCATTAGATGGCGTATCGGTTCATCTTTGTAAATAATAAGTCATGTGTGTGTTTTCATTCGATGTCTCATCTGTTTCTAGTGTATGACATGTTTTAGCCTGAGATTCAGTTCATTTATATGACTTGATGAGCTAGTAGAAATGTTTATACTCCACCTAAGGTATTTTGAAGGTCACCTGGATGAAAATAATGTATGGTACGTTCAGGGAGAGATGAGACCTCAATTAAACCGTTTAGTTCACATTTGCCATGTAAGGCAGATGGCACCAGAGCTGTTACATCAATGAGTTTTTCAGCCTTGAGAATGTCAGGTGGAATTGCAACAGATAAGGCACCGAGGAGGCAGGAGTGGTACAGAAGATGCCTAACACGAGAACGGTGGACTCATAAACACCGCAGAAAACGAATGAATTTTGGTGCTTTTTTGACTAAAGTATTCACACAAGTATTTTTTGACCATTTTTCTAAACAAAGAGGCAATTGCCCTGAATTTGTGTGTTTGCTAGTGAAAGTAGGTACAATATGATCATAAGAAAGAAAAGGGGTAGAATATTACTGCTTATCGATATCGACAAATACACTTGGATTTTTCTCTGCGGTGAATCCTCCAGGTTGGTTGTTTTTTTTGTTTTTTTTTTTCAGGTTGGTTTTTATAAAATTCCTTGCTTGTTACGGAAATGAAATTCTAGAAGGCTTCATTATAACTGCTCAAGGTTTTGTGGCTGTCAGACCTTTCATACACTGTCTTATTAATAATGTCCAGCTTTTATCATTCTAACTCTGGAGCCGAATGCCCAAGACTCAAAAACGCTCCATGACTTGCTTCACAGCAGAGACCTTCCTTAGAAGACCTGGAAATAAAACTCAACACTCCCCGTTGTTTCTCCCGAATCATGCTATGCTTTTTTGATTGTGACCAAATAGAGAAACAACACCCGGTACCGTTGCTTACTGTGGCCAGATCCTCCTCTCAAACAAGGTTTCTGTTGGGCTGAGAGAGAACGTGCCAACTGCTGCTGGCTTCGCCGCCCGGGATGCTGGTGCTCCGGAGTCCTGGCATTCCAGAAGGTTCACTTAAAAGGTCGCTGCTCTTCTCCCCATCAAGCTATTCTCATTATGGCCCTTGTTAGCGTTTAAAATGTGATTGCTTCTGTTCTGGCTTTTCTCAGGAAAATCTCGGAACCTCTCATAAAACATGCGTGTTACAGTATCCACCACAAGGAGGATGTCTACCTTCTGTTTTAAGTACCTCATCTTCAGCATTATGTGCCCCTTAAGTCTTTTAAAATCTAATTTTGAAAAATGGCCACTTTTCTCCACGAATGAGCGCCTTAAATAAGGAACAATGTGAGAAACTCAAAAATGAACTATATTTTGTAAGGTTTCCCTACGGAATATTTTAAAAAATAAGTATATTATATATGTGATATATATATGATTTATGTACATACACTTCAAATTGCTTTCTGAAGTTTTAACTTCTACCAAAACAATATAATACAATTAGGAGAGCAAGAAAAAGCTCTCATAGCCCATGTGTTAAATGGTCATTGAATCGTACCATTGGAAGACTAAACTACGTAAATGGGTATGAGTGAACAAGGAGAATAGCAACAAAAAAACTGATAATATAGGAAAAACTAACGGTGATTAGCTTAAATTTAAAATAACATACAATTCTTTGCCTGCTAAGAATTATAAAAGCAGTCTTAGGAAGCTGGGAATATTATATTCATCCAATGTCCGTTCATCCAATACCGTATTCATCCAAAGTCCCACTAAGCTTTTCAATTGAAATGTAAATGTTTATTATGATTTTTAACTAGGTGTTAAAAAGTAATCATAGTTACTGAACTATATAACTTAAATCAAGCAAATAGTTTACTTTCCTCTATTGGATACTCTTTGCACTCTCCCCCCTCCCAAAATGAACATAAGTTGAGAGCTGTAGACCTCCTGGTTAGTTTGCTGAAAAGATTAGAGCAACTTGTATGGAATAAGAATAAGAAGAATAAGAAGAATAAGTTAATGATTTTGGGATCAGGCCACACGACTTTGTGACGTAGAGGGAGTTTGTAAAATTTTCCTGCTTTTTACTAATTGGATCTTTTACATTTTTTTCAATACCAATTGTAGTTAAAATGGTTGTGGCTGGCGAGCCAGCTTGGACACTGTCACCCCTGAGGCCGGTGACACTGGCACAGGACTTGGCTTGCGTTGGTCTCCGCTCCCCGCCTGCTGGGCTGTGTCTCAACGGGGTGGGCCTGTGGCACCTCCCTACACATCCCTTTGCTGCTTGTGTCTTGACCTTGACCCTTGCTCGCTTCTGGGGCCGGGGGGCCCTGCCACGAGTCTTACCACGAGTCATTTCGCACGTAGCGTGGAGCAGCCATCAGGACGCTGGCGCCCACGGGCCTGTGGCAGGTGCGGGTCCCCCGAGGAAGCTCGAGGCCCTGAGGGGTGCTCCCTCCCGACTGCCGAGCCAGGGACCAGGACCCTGTTCCAGGGATTTGGGGTTAGCTCCTGGGACTTGTTCTCGTCCTCGAAGGGCTCTAGGGATCCGTCTTCACCTCTCACCCCCCCACCGTGAGTGAACTAATGAAACCTAGAGATGATGAACAGAACTTAGTCCCTTTAGAGTTGCTCTTACGGAAACCTACTGCCCTATCCTTCCTGTTTTCATTTCACTTTTCCTCTATTTGAGTCTCTAATTGCAATCTTTGTGACATTGAAAATACTTGAGCCCTCAAATTCATAATCCACAACGACGTAGCCACTCCTGAGCGCTAGGCCCGCCACTCCCCCAGGAGGACCACTTGACCCTCACGGTCGCCCCACGAAGGAGCCCTTCCTGCCGTTTGCCCTTTCTACATTCAAAACTAGCAACAACCAGGAAAAAAGTTACCCGCCAGCCTGTGCACCTCCGATGTCACCGTCCGCTGCCTTCCCAGGATCTGACCAGCACGGGGACAGTGCTGGGGAAACAAGGAGAAGTAATCTCACGAGGGGGCCACGGGTCTCGCTGCTGAAAAGAGCTGCTGTGGTTCTTGGAAAAGCTCCTGCAAAAAACTGTTCGGCCCCAGAGCCAGTAGAGTCAATGCAAAAGCGGTGACTGCTGCCTTCGTGGATACGGGCACCTGTGAGCACCACCCGACATGACAGCCTCGGTTTGTCCCCGACTCACCAGGTGTGGCCTCGTCAGCACGCAGTGACCTGGGGCAGGAGCTGGGCCCGTGCACAATGACGCCACTGCTGCCTGCTCTCTCCTGTGGGGGGACTCGACATGGGGACGTCAGGCCCCCCAGCATGTTAGCTGCTGGCCTGTTTCCACAGTAGGGTCGCGGTGGGGAGACAACCGTATGCAGGCCTGGGAATCCTAAGAAGGAGGAGAAAGATTTAAAAGTGACATTCGGGCACTTGGGTGGCTCAGCAGTTTGGCAACTGCCTTCGGCCCAGGGTGTGACCACGGGGTCCTGGGATCAAGTCCCACGTCGGGCTCCCTGCAGGAGCCTGCTTCTCCCTCTGCCTGTGTCTCTGCCTCTCTCTCTGGGTCTCTAATGAATAAATAAATAAAATCTTTAAAAATAAAAAGCGACATTCTTCCTTCGTATGTGTGGCAAATTTGCCTCTGAGCGAATCCTTGAAGTTATCCTTCGCGCCTAACGTAGGACAACACTCACAGTAGGAAAACCTTCAGGACGTGGGGAAAATAGAAGGCAGATGTGCCTCCCCTGTTCTGTTTATTACACTTTATGTATTGGAAACACTTTATTTTTACATTTTATAAAATGGGGTAGTGGAAATTTGATTTATACCTTTAATGATATGATTGTATAAAGATCATGTTTTAATGGAATACATAAACAAGCATTTGCTATAATCAATCTGTTTTTTGGGGGTGAGGGGCAAAGAAAATAACAAAAATCAGGGTCACATTCCTCGGAAGAAGATAAAAGGAACCTAAGGCAGCATACCTGTCTCATACATTGGGCTTTGAATATAATAGTAATTTTCTGATTTGTATGTAGGTGACAAAGAATAGGCGATCTTTTTTTTTTTCCCCAGTGTCTTCATGATGTGACTGTGATAATAGGTGGTGTGTCACAAAGTGTCTCTGGCGGGGCAGGCAGACGAGTGGGGTGGCGGGGGTGGGGCCGGAGTGGGGGTGGGGTCTAAGTGCCCCTGGGGCTCTGACCCCACGGAGGCTGCCATGTTTGCCTGACTGTCCTCACTGCAGGGTCACGCGGGTGGGCCCAGCTGTCACCTGCTGAGAACAGGCCCCATGTGCAGGGCGAGGCCCGGAAAGCTTGGAAGCCTCCAGACCTGTGGTCAACACCACCAGTGGAAAGGTAACCATGCTTCTGCATCACTCCAGAAAGTGGGTAAAAGCAAAGCACTGGACGGAGAGCTTAGCGTGGAGGCGACAGGGGGGTGCAGGCGGCAGGTGCTACGGGTGTGGTGCAGGTGCGGGCTGTCAGGGTGTCATGCACTCGGGCCATCAGGGTGTGGTGCACTCGGGCTGTCAGGGTGTTGTGCACACGTGGGCCATCAGGGTGTCATGCACTTGGGCCGTTGGGGTGTCATGCACTCTGGCTGTCGGGGTGTCGTGCACTTGGGCCGTTGGAGTGTCGTGCACTTGGGCCGTCGAAGAGTCGTGCACACATGGGCCATCAGGGTGTCATGCACTCGGGCCGTTGGGGTGTCATGCACACATGGGCCGTCGAGGAGTTGTGCACACATGGGCCATCGGGGTGTCATGCACTTGGGATGTTGGGGTGTTGTGTGCACATGGGTCAGTGGGGTGTCGTGCACACATGGGCCGAGTGCACCACTCGGGCCATTGGGGTGTTGTACACTCAGGCCGTCGGGGAGTCGTGCACACGGGTTGTTAGTATATACACATTCACAATCGTTGTGTAGTCCTGGTAGATAAGGGCTTTTTTATCCTCAAAGAGGTTATTAGTTTAGCCTGAAATTCTTTTTCTATCTTTTACTTTCAAACTTTCTGTATCCTTAGCGTTTTGGTTTATTTCTCAAAAACAATATATAGCTCCATTCTTCTTATCAATCCCATTTACTTTAACTGGTACATCTGTGATCGTGACTTCTCTCTAAAATCTTATTTTGTACTGTATAAACGCCTGCGTGTCTTTGTTCCTTTTTTACTGTTTTGAAGGTTAGAATCGATTTTTTTGTGTTTTCTTATGCTTTTTATTTTTTTATTTATTTTTTTTTTGCTTTTTATTTTTTTTACTGTTTTTACCATGTACATTTGATGTGATAATCTATATATTTAATATTAAACTTATTAAAGTTTAAAGTTAATTACTAGCTTAACATTCCCTGCAAAACTACAACACCTAGAGTCTTACGTCTGACAAACTTTGAAGCCACAGGCTCCTCCTATCTGATATTTTTGTTCTCTATTTTGGAAACTGTGTGGCAGGTGGCTCTTGGGCCTGGTGATGTTACTCCAACTACCTTATGTCACCTGCTGAACAGGGCTGAGCAGATTTAATTGATTTGACAAATCATCTAACCTTAAACTAGGCTGGAAGCAGGCTGGGTTCTCCAGGTGGGCCCAGCCTAACTTAACCTAACCCAATCCAACCCAATCCTGTGAGCCCTACAAAGCCGGGATCCTTCTCTGGCTGCGGGGGAAAGTCGGAGTGGGGAGGGCTATGGGGGGAGGCTGATGGGGGGCCCTGTGGAGGGCACGAGAAGGAAATGAGATGCCAGGTGCCCCCGGTCCAGGGCAGGCCTGCTCCAGCCTGGTGCTTCCAAGCAGGGCCCAGCCACGGCCTGGATTCCTGACCCCGCAGGTGACCCAACCACCTGCTCGTGTTCCGCTGTTGAGCTTGGGGTGAGTTTTTTCCGCCTCAATAGAAAATGAGCACAAAGTGCGGGAGATGCCGTGTGTCTCCACCGTTTGCAGCTTTGAGGTTTGCAGGGAGGAGGCAGGATGGCGGGAGGGAGCCTCCGCGGCCCTGGCCCCACCGACCCACCGGCCTAGAGAACGTTCTACACCCGCTGACCCCTGGGAATCCCACCTGGGATGGAGAGAGAGCAGCTGGGACGCTCCGGAGAGGGAGTGATGCTCCTGACCAGCTGGGAAGGGAGGGAGGACGGGCGAGGGGGTGAGCCTCAGTGTCCCAGGGGTGGGGGCACTGCAGACCAGGTCAGGAGGGGTGCAGGCCGGGGGTCCCGGGAGCACTGGGCCGCTGCCGGGAGACCAGCTCTCCCTCTAAGGCCACGCGTGCACAGACTCTTTTTAAAACAAAGCGCGTATTTATGAAGTCGCCTCTACCCACAAAGTGGGGCTCGAACCCCCACCACAGCCAGTCGGGGCTCTAGGGCCGAGCAGCCAGGCGGCCACGCTTGGAAACGCTTGGAAACTGTTCTTCTCTTTTCCTCTGTCTCTTAACTAGTCTTTCGTATTGTGTTAAATCTCTCTGTGCTTCAGGTAAAGTAATTTCTTGAGCTCTATCTGTAGATCACCAAGTCCCTTTTTGCTGTGTTTAACTTGTTTTTGAGCAAATCTACTGAATTCCAAAAAAAAAAAAAAAAAAAATCAGTGGTTCTACTTTTCATTTCTGGAGCACAATCTAGTTCTTTATCAAGTTCGCCGAGTCGCTACTGTGTTTGCTTCTTGATCTCTCCTCTTCTTGATTTTCTTTCTTTCCCTAAACTTCTCCGAGTCGCCGCGTAACTTTCCTATCACAAGTTTTCGAAGCGGATCTACTGGTCTTTGTTCTGCGTCTGCTGTTCTTTTCCCTATTTGATAGTTTTTAATCGTGAGCTCATATCTGGGTGAATTCAGCTTGCGGCAGGTCTGAGGGCCTGAATCTGGGGTGTTGCTCCCTAAGATGATGTGTACGTGCTGCTGTGTGAGCTGGAGCGACGCCAGCCGGGCCCGTAGTAGGCTTTTTTTTTTTTAATTTTTATTTATTTATGATAGTCAGACACAGAGAGAGAGAGAGGCAGAGACACAGGCAGAGGGAGAAGCAGGCTCCATGCACCGGGAGCCCGACGTGGGATTCGATCCCGGGTCTCCAGGATCATGCCCTGGGCCAAAGGCAGGCGCCAAACTGCTGCGCCACCCAGGGATCCCTTTTTTTTTTTTTTTTTTTTTTTTTTTAATTTATTCCGTAGTAGGCTTTTGAATGATCCTGGCTTAGGGCAGGAATTTCACGTAGACCCCCAAGGACTGGCGCACGGAGCCCAGGCAAACAGGGCCAGTCTCCCCTCTGCAGTCTTGATCGCTGGTTGTTTATATGTCACAGTTCCTTGTTTGCTTTTTGTAATTGCTTTTAGACTGTATTTTCCTTACTTTGTGTCGCGATAGTAAAGCATTCAAAAGTATGGCTATCTAAAATTTTAATATATTCAGGTTCTTATCATAATTAGTTATTTCAGAATACTCACGGTGTCATATATTGGAAGAGACGAAGATGATGACTGGTCACCTAAAATTCTTTGATGCATTACTAAGTACTATATAAAGCACCCGAATATTTGCTTGAAATGCACGTATATAATATTTGATTGAAGCGTAACGTATATATACATTTATGCATACTGTGCATGCTTTCCCATATATGTACATAGATTTAAAGTTTGAATGCTCAAATTGATGAGTTTTACATATACATTTTACATAAATAATTTTATTTATTTATTTTAATTTTTTTAAAGATTTTATTTATTTATTCATGAGACAGAGAGAGAGAGAGAGAGAGAGAGGCAGAAACCCAGGCAGAGGGAGAAGCAGGCTCCATGCAGGGAGCCCGACGTGGGACTCGATCCCGGGACTCCAGGACCATGCCCTGGGCCAAAGGCAGGCGCTAAACTGCTGAGCCACCTGGGGACCCCCTACATACATGATTTTATGCTTCACATACTAAGTACCCTGTTACCACCAGGATGTAGAACATGTTCAGCATCAAGAAACTTCCCCGGGGCCCCTGGCAGTGAATGGCTCAGGGGTAACCACTCTTCCAATCTCTCACCAAAAACATCGGTTTTGCACGTCCTTGAAAGCTTTTGAATGCAATTCTAAAGCATACGGTATTTGGGGATGTCACCAGGATGGCCAAGTAGGAGGCTTCTGACCTCTCAGCCCCGAAGATGCCCTGAGGAGAGAGCACACGTCCGTGGGCTCCTGCTGACAGCTACCCACACACTATTGGACCGACTCCTGCGCTGGGCATCCAAGGGATACGCCAACAGGGGCAGGGGAGGCCAAGATGCACTCTGGCCGTGAACCTCGCCTGAGCACCCTGCGGGAACTCCCACCTCGCAGCCCCTCCCTGGGGCACCACGGGGAGCAGCCGACCTTGAAGGGCTGCCCCCGAGATGCCTGGCCCTGGAGCGCTGGAGTCCACAGGACGTTCATGAGCCCTACGGGACATTCAGGAGCCCTATGGGGACCATCAGGAGCCCTGCGGGATGTTCAGGAGCCTTATGGGAACGTTCAGGAGCCCTATGGGATGTTCAGGAGCCCTATGGGGACATTCAGGAGCCCTACGGGACGTTCAGGAGCCCTACAGGGACCATCAGGAGCCCTACGGGATGTTCAGGAGCCCTATGGGGACCATCAGGAGCCCTACGGGACGTTCAGGAGCCCTACAGGGACCATCAGGAGCCCTACGGGATGTTCAGGAGCCCTATGGGGACATTCAGGAGCCCTACGGGATGTTTAGGAGCCTACAGGGACGTTCAGGAGCCCGACGGGACCACAGCAAGTATGGTCATTTCATGGGCCATGGGTTCTGGGGGCTGCTTCACTGAGCTCAGCCCAGATGCTGCTGCCACACCTGCCCGCACCTGCGCCCTTCCTGGAAGGTATCTGACCGGAGACGTCACCGCCTGTGTCTGGAGGGCAGGCCTCCCACTAGGCCCCATCCAGGTGCTGACTGGGAACCCCCAGCACTCCAGAGAGTTGGTGGACACTTGTCCACCTGCCCCCTGTCACTCCCTGCAGCGGGACCATCAGACCCCCAGGGTCACACAAGGAGCCCTTCCCTAGCCGGGCACCCCAGCTTGTACAGCTGCCACCAGGGGTGGTCCCCTCATCACCGCCCGCTGGCAGCCCACCGGCCCACCTTCTGGGGTCCCACGGAACTTCAGGGAACAAGGAAGCAGGCGTTAGATGGGCACCTGAGTCCCCTCGGCTGTCCGCTGCTCACCTGGGCTCGACGCAGGCAACAGGCCCACCTCCAGCTTCTCCCTGGAAGACAGTGGCCCGTGTCCTTTCTTGGCTGCTGCTTAAGGGTCCAGCTTCTCATCAGCCCCCTCGTGGGCGCTGACTGGGGCCCTCCAGGAGCCTCACAGAGCTGGGGGCACTTCCCTGCGGCCCCTGGAGACTGAATCAGCTCATCGGAAACCTTCCGACAACGCAGGCCAGGGCCAGGTGGCTTCACTGGTGAATTCTACAGACACTTAGAGGAGACCCAATACCAATTCTCAAACTCCTCGCAAGACTGAAGAGGATGACAAGGGAGGGGTTATTCAAACTCATTTTTCAGGGCAAGCATGACCCTAATACCAGAAGCCAAACAAAAGCACTACAGGAAAAGAAGATTCTAGGCTAATAACCTTGATGAACGTAGATGCCAACTTCCTCAATAAAATATTTGCAAACCAGACTCAATGATGCACAAGAAGGATTGCACTTCGTGATACAGTAGGATTCATTGGGATGCAAGGATATTTCAACATATATGGCACATAGAGAAAACGAAGAAGAAAAGTCAAACGATCATCTCAACAGATGCAGCAAATTCATTTGACAAAATTCAATATCCTTTTGTGACCAAAAAAAAAAAAAAATCTAAACAAATGAGGTATGGAAGGAATGTGCTCCATATAATAAAGGCCATATAGGAAGAGCCCATGGTGAAAAGCTAAAGGTTTTCCTCTAAGATCAGGAACAAGACAAGGATGATCCACTTTCACCACATTTATCCAGCATAGTACTTAAAGCCCTAACCAGAGCTATTAGGCAAAGTAAAGGAATAAAATACATCCAAATCAGAGATGAAGAACTATTTGCAAATAGTTTGAAAATTACTATATATATATATGATACACATATATACATATGATACATATATATACACATATATATCATATATATATAAATACACATATATATGATGGATAATATATATATAATCTGAAGACTCCACCAAAGAACTGTTAGAACTATAAATAAATTCAGTGAAGTTGCAGGATACAAAACATATACAAATCACTTGTATTTCTGTACACTAACAACAAGGTAGCAGCGAGGGAAATGAAGGAAACAATCCAACTTATTCCCATTCACAATTGCATCAAAATGAATAAAACACCGTGTGATAAATTTAACCGAGGAGGTGACCGATCTCTACCCTGAAAACTATTAATCATGAAAGAAATTGAAGAAGATGCAAATAAAAGGACAGATCATCTGTGTTTATGGATTGGAAGGATTAACACTGTTAAAATGTTATCCCACCTAAAGCAATCCACAGATCCGCTACAATCCCAGTAAAGATACCAATGAAATATTTCACCAAAATAGAATTAACAATATTAAAATCTGTATGGAACCACAGAAGACCCTGAATGGCCAAAGTCATCTTGAGAAAGAACAACAAAGTCGGAGACATTATATTTCCTGAATTAAACCTATATTAAAAAGCTGTGGTGATCCAAAAGTATGGAACCGGCATGAAAACAGACGCATGGATCAATGGAATAGAAAAGAAACTCAGAAATAAGTTCACACGTACATTGTCAATTTCTGACAGAGGCGCCAGGAATATGTAAGGGGAAAAGGATGGGCTCTAAATGGCGATGGGAAAACTGAACAGTCACATGAAGGGAATAAAACTAGACCTCTATCGTTTTTTTTTGTTTTTGTTTTTGTTTTTTTAGAGAGGAAGAGAAAGAGAAGCGGATGGAGCAGAGGGAGAGGGAGAGAGAGAGAGAGAATCATAAGCAGTGCAGAGCCAGACCTGGAGCTCCGTCTCAGAGCCCTGAGGTCATGACCCGAGCCTACCTCACGGGTTCATCCAGGTGCTCCAGCCCCTATCCTCTACATGCACAAAAATCAACTCAAAATGGATTAAAGACTTGAATGAAAGACCTGAAATCACAGAGCTTCTAGAAAGAAAACATAAGTATAAGCCTTTTTACACTGGTTTTTAGCAATGGTATTTTTGGATTTGACATCAAAAGCAAAGGCAACCAAAGCAAAAATAAACCAGTGGGACTGCATCAACCTAAAAAGCTTCTTCCATGCAGCAAAGGAAACCATCAACAGGATGGAAAGGCATTCTGTGTGATAGAAGAAAACAGTCACAAGCCACATCCCTGATAAGGAGTTGATAGACAAAGTGCATAAGAAACTCATAGAACATAGCAGCAAAACCTCAGATAATCCAATTAAAAATGGGCAAAAGGGGCGCCTGGGTGGCTCAGTCAGGAAAACGACTGAGTCTTCATTTTAGCTCAGGTTGTGATCTGAGGGTCGTGAGATTGAGCCCCTTGTTGGTCTCCTTGCCGGGCGTGAAGCCTGCTTGAGAGTCTCTCTCTTTCTCTGTTTCTCTCTCCATCAAATGAATGAAGAATGAATGAATGAATGCAAAGGACCTGAATGGACATGATTCCAAAAAAGACATTTTCCAAAGAAGGCCTACAAATAGCCAACAGGTAGGCGTGAAGATGCTGAGCATCACTGGTCGTCAGGGAAATGCAAATGGAACTCGCAGTGAGATACCACTTCATAGCTCTCCCTGTTATCAAAGAGAGAACAGAGATAACACGTGAGCGTGAGCGTGAGCGTGCAGAGAGAAGAAGCCTCGTACACGTGGGCAGGGCTGCCAGCTGCTGCAGGCCCCTCGGAAAACGTGGAGGAAGTTCCTGCAGACCCGCCCACAGAGCTGCCAGGTAGGCCAGCCATGCGACCTCTGGCCGCACCCCCGGGGGTAAACCAGAATCCAGGGATGTGCACATGCTCCTAGGGGCGTCGCACCGCTCACAGCAGCCGCGGTGTGGAATGACGTGGGTCAGCCACAGGTGACTGGGTAAAGCCACGGGCATCTATATAGCGTGCGGTACATACACAGACACGGAGGGTACCCTGAACAGTAGCGGATCATCAGCTTTTCAAAAGAAGACTCTGCAATTTACAACAGCGTGGAGGACCTCGAGGGAGTTAAACCAAGTGAGGTGACGCTCGCAGGAAAGGCGACTATGGCACAGCGTCGCTTATACGTGGAATTTAAAAAAAAAGTCAAACTGACGGAAACACGTAGAGTATAATGGTGGATTTTAGAGGCTAGGGTATGGGAGAAATAGGAAGAGTTTGGTAAAAGGGTGAAAACTTTTACGTATAAGCTAAAGTCCGAGGATCTAATGCATAACATGGCGACTACGATCAATACTGTGTTGTGCACTTGAAATTTGCTAAAAGTAGAACTTAAGTGTCCTCATGAAAAAGGTAAATATGTGGGATGCCCGGGTGGCTCAGCGGTTGAGTGTCTGCCTTCGGCCCAGGGCGTGACCCCGGGGTCCCGGGATCGGGTCCCGCGTCGGGCTCCCTGCATGGGGCCTGCTTCTCCCTCTGCCTGGGTCTCTGCCTCTCTCTCTGGGTTTCTCATGAATATATGAATAAAATCTTTTTCAAAAAGGTAAATATTTGAGGTGATGGAGGTGTTAACTCTATTGTGGGATCTGACACAATCTATGTCAGATCATCACACTGTATGCTTTGAATACATTATGATTTTATCTGTCAATTAAACCTCAAGCGGAAGAAAGCAAGTATATGTAACATTTGGGGTCTGGGAATATGGTGTGGCAGCACCATGTGCGTGGGATCCATCCGTGTAATGGCACAATTCAACAACTTCTTTATCACCGTATAATATTGTATTTTGTGGGTGGACATATTGGTTGTTTCCAGTTTTTAGCTGCTGTAAATAGCATCGCTAAAGCGTTCTTACCCATGCCTTTTAGTTCAAATATATAATGTTGGGCACGTATTTAACAACGCAATCACTTGGTAATAGGGTACACATTATATTCAACTTTACCAGAAACCGTTAAAGAGATCTTCAAAAATGGTTTTATTAACGCACGTTGCATGAGAAATTTACTTGGTCCTCATCCTTTCCTGATCGATTGATTGATTGACTGTCATTTGGATGGGAGTGTAGTAGAATGTACTTCTGGTTTTAATTTATATTCCCAATGATAATTTCATTTCCTTTTTTTAAATTAATTGCTCTATTTGAAAGAGTGAGAGTACAGAGGGAGAGGGAGAAGCAAAGTCCCCGCTGAGCAGGGATCCCAGTGAGGGGCTGGATCCCAAGACTCTGGGATCATGACCTGAGCCCAAGGCACATGCTTAACAGACCGAGCCACCCAGGTGCCCCAATTTCATTTTCTTACTGCACATTTAGATAAACTCTTTAGCGAAGTGACTTTTCAAATATTTTGTTCACCTTTCTTAAGTTGGGTTGCTTGGCTTTTTAATTTTCCTTTTTTAAAGTAGGCTCCATGCCCTACGGGGAGCCCAAAATGGGGCTTGAACTCATGACCCTGAGATCAAGCTCTGAGCTGAAATCAAGAGTTGGACGCTTAACCAACTGGGCCACCCAGGCACCTGCACGTTGTTTGACTTCTAAAGATTGATTTGTAGGGTTTTCTTATGTATCTTGGAAACAGTCTTTCATCAGATTCTGTTTGAAAGAGAAAAACTTGGTGAAGGAAACATGCTGCGAATCAGATGGAAAAGTGTTTCACTTAGTGTTTCACGTTACTTAGTGGAACGTGACAGTCCACGTCAGTGCAGACTCGTGTCCAAAGTGTGAGATGAGAGCAGGGATGCCTGGGGGGCTCAGTGGTGGAGCATCGACCTTCGACCCAGGGCGTGACCCTGGGGTCCCGGGATCGAGTCCCACGTCGGGCTCCCTGCATGGAGCCTGCTTCCCCCTCTGCCTGGGTCTCTGCCTCTCTCTGTCTTTCATGAAAGAATGAATGAATGAATGAACGAACAAACGAATAAATAAATAAATAAATATCTTTACAAATAGCTGTAATATGCTCAAATATTTCATTACAGCATGAGATTAATGATCTTGTAAGTAGGTTAATTGTAGATTCCATTGCGGACCTCCTTTGGAGGTACTTCAGTTTGATGCTTTGAGCCACAGGATAGATTTAGTTCAAAGCCCGCCCTAGTATTTGAAAGATTTTTGACTTTCTTAAATCCACAGGAGTTAGAAATCAAACTTTGCGTGCAAGTACAGATGCCTTGAAAACACAAGAGAGATTTTTACATCTTTATGTTACCTGGGAAATTGTTTTTTGGGGTTTTTGTATATTTTGCATGGGGCGAAGTACGTAATATTTCCTTGTGTGCGCTATCTAAATACGTAACATGACTTTCATAATTTATTCCACTATTTTTTTATGTTCTTTATTTGAATTCTAGTTAACATATAATATTAGCTTCAGTGGTGTATGTAGTGATTCAACTTCCGTACAACACTTGATGCTCGTCACAAGTGCCCTCCTTCATCCCCATCACCTATTTAACCCGTCCCCCCAGCCACCTCCCCTCTGGTGACCATCAGTTTGTTCTTAACTATAGAGAACTATTTAACTATAGAGTCTATTTCTTGGTTTACCTCTCTCTTTTCTTCCCCTTTGTTCGTTTTTTGTTTCTTAAATTCCCATTATGAGTGAAATCAAATGGTATTTGTCTTTCTCAGAAGGACGTATTTCACTTAGCATAAAGCTCTCTAGCTCCTTCCATGTCATTGTAAATGGCAAGATTTCATCCTTTTTATGGGTGACTAATACTCCACTCCGGGTGTACGTATGTGTGTGCACACTTCTAATGCCACAGACCGGTTTAAGGGGTTCATAGCCCTGAGATCCCCATCTGAGGAATATCCCTGGGCCCCTGGAGCCATTGAATTAAGAGGCCCTGGTCTAGGGAATAAGGAGGCTCCCCATTACAGGGCCTGGCACAGGACCTTGCTGGGAGTATCGCAAGAACCCATTTCTCTTGAATGTTTCACCGGAAGATACTTTTAGGAATAAAAGGAGGAGAAAGAACAGCACAGGGAACGGGAAGTCAAGGGAACTGTATTCTGAGAGTGTTGACTGGACACCGAGGAGACTTTTCCAAGGCCCGGTTTCCATCATCAGTGTGGAGCCGTATAAATCTAACCACTGGAAATCTAAATCTGATGAACTCCTTGAAAGTCACAGCCTCCTGGGGCACCTGGGTGGTGCAGTTGGTTACGTGTCCAACTCAGGTTTCAGCTCAGGTTGTGCTCTCAGGTCTTGAGATCGAGCCCCATGTCCGGCTCCTCACTCAGCGTTGAGTTGAGTCTGCTTGAGATTCTCTCTCGTCTCCCTCATGCTCTCTCTCGGTCTCAAAATAGCTAAATAAATCTTTAAAACAAAGTCAGAGTCTCCTATGCTTACAGCTTTATCAGGTTTCGGGACTTAAATCAGTGTAAATAGTTCATGTGTTTCAGGAATGCACCATTGAGACGTTGCCCTTATTATTTCAAAAAGGAAAACCATGAACCAAGTGCCTAGGCCAATATTTTTTTTTAATATATATATATATAGATAGATAGATAAATAGATAGGTTGATAATAGATACAGACATTTATCTCTAAAAATTTTCTACCAGCATTTAACAAAGAGCCATGGACATTTCTTTTTTATTTATTTATTTATTTATTTATTTATTTATTTATTTATTTATTTATTTATTTTTGCCATGGACATTTCTAGGAAGAAGCTCATGGAATTGCTTAAACTCCAGCAGTTGCTCCAAAAATTGCTCTAACATTGCTGAAACTGTTAAAAATTCAAGATTATGTAATCTAGGGATACATTAGAACTTTTAAACCGTTCACGATGGACGATAAACTATATTTCAGAAACCTTCCAAGGTACGATAGAAATTTATTCTTACTCTTTATATTTGAAATGCTTTCAGTAATGAAAAATACCAAAATTCAAATCAAGCATATCTTTCTTTTATCATATATATATATTTTAATTTTTTCTTGAAGCTTTTTCATTTTTTTTATTTTTAATTTTTTTTTCTTGAAGCTTTTTAAATCTGAATTTGTTATTGATGCATAAAGTACATATAACACTCTCTCGGTCTCTCTCACGTACGTGTATATGTAGGTATATGAAAATTTTGGGACTATGATACTTGGACAATTAGAAATTTCTGCTGATGAGAAATATGAATTAGAGATGTGGGAATTAACGTTTAGTTACAAATAGCTGGATTTTCAGTTCATGATATCAATAGCGGTGATTTTTCCGGCCGCCCTGACTCCCTACTGCCGAGTCACTTTTCTGTTTATAATGGTTGGTGGAGGTAGACGCGGACGACACGACAGCAACCCGCCCATCTGCAAAGCGTATTACATCGTACGTGCGGGTGTGATTCAGTCTAGGATCATGAAGTGTGAGAGTGTGGCCAAAATTCTAATGCATTTATCATACTTAACGCATTTTGAGGTGTTACTTATGATGGACTCTTTCACTGGCAAGGATCCTAAATGTTGGCAAATCACCTTCAAACCGGAGGCAATGCATTTTAAAAGGTTTCATTCTGAGGTCATAGTGCCATCTTACCAACGTTCTGGTTTTGTGCAGAGTGGCGTCCTTCCGAGTCCTAGTTTCCTTATTAGTAAAATCAAGATAATCACCTCAGCACCATCGTGAGTACAGGG
This sequence comes from Canis lupus baileyi, assembly GCF_048164855.1. Lineage (NCBI taxonomy): Eukaryota > Metazoa > Chordata > Mammalia > Carnivora > Canidae > Canis > Canis lupus. The sequence goes on along the minus strand of NC_132850.1, from coordinate 64,775,244 downwards.
TATAGTATTTTAACCTAGTGTAAAACTCAACGTGCATTCAACGTCTCTCTTAGCGAGGGAGGTGCCTGCTCCCACCCTGACTGTGCCAGGAGGCCAGCGCCACACAGAATGTTTCCTGGAGAACCAACCCCGGACTCGGTGGCCTTAAACCGCAGTGGGCTTTATCGCAGGCCTGAGGGGGGTCTGGGGCTCGGATGGTCCAGTTTGGGCTCAGGGTGCGGGTCCCGCTCTGCTCCACCGTTTGTGTCCTCGTGGGACAGGTGGGCGGGATGGTGGCAGCGAGTCAGGGGAGGGCGGCCGCCTCGGGGGTGAGCACCGCAGCCCAAACTGCGACAGAGAACTAGGAATCTAATGCAATTCGCCAGTCACTGGTTTCAAGTCCTAATCTAGCTGAATAAGGACAAAACCCGCTCTCTTTAATAACATGAGGACGTTTGGCAGGAAAGGATAACGTCTCCAGCTGAGGTTTGGTGCAAAGCAAACCACTGAGTCCCTGTGAGGTCGAGGCGGGTCCCCGCGCAGCACCGCGCAGCAGGGCCTCGGTGGACAGCTGGGGCCGGGCCGGGGCCGGGGCACCCAGGGCAGCCTGAGCAGGCCTCACCCCTGCGCTCCACCTGCGGCGGCCAGCAGGCCTGCCCGACTCCCTGAGAGCAGGGTGCGGGAGTCGGGCCGCAAGACAGAGGAGTCGGCTTCTACCTCGACAATGGAACTCGGGGACCCGGGGCAAACGGCCGCTGCCTGACGCATCTCACAGAGGGTTGTTTCCACGGCAGAAAGGAGCCTGCTCACGAGCATCTGCCCACCTGCACCTCCTGGCTGACGAGGGTGCAGGAGCCCCTGCTCACGAGCATCTCCCCTCCCCACCTGCGGCCTCCTGGCTGACGAGGGCGCTGGAGCATTCTGCGGCCCCTGCTCGAGCACCTGAGGCTGCCCACCGGCCTTTAAAGGCTCTGGCCCCTCAGCCCACGTTGCTGGGTGTCCTGCGCCGGGTCGTCGGGCCTGGAAATTATCAATCATCGAGGCGGAGAGAATGTGCAAAACGCGGTAAGACCTATGTCAGACCCCATGGTCAGCATCCGCCGCCTGGCCCTGGGTATTGGCGGGAGATGGGTGGTGCTCGGCAGCCCTGGTCGGGAAGGGGCAGGACCGTCCCCTACAGGGATGGCTGGGGGACGTCGTGCAGCTTGGAGTCCCAAGGCCGGGTCTGTCTGGCTCTACCGGTGAACGTGTGACTGTTCCGAGGTCACGGCCGTGACTTTCGGATCCCACAGCCGCGGTTTCACAGTAGGCGTCGTCCCCTCCTCTAAGTCGCTCAGGACATCGAGTGAGGTCGCATTGGAGCGAGGCCAGCACGAGTGTAAGTGGCTGCGGCTCCGAGTCAACAGGCTGGTGGCGGGCCCGACCCGGTGGGGCCGTGTCGGGAGGACAGGGCGGGGACAGGGCTGGGCCACACGTGCCGGCGGGTCGCCGTAGACATCGTGAACCTCCACTAGAAGAAACAGCAGTTTTGTTCCTCCTCGGAGGACATTGCTGACGTCAAAGTGTGGCCCCGTGGGGATGCCGGGGGGCTCAGCAGGTTGGCACCCGCCTTGGGCCCGGCCTGTGACCCCGGGTCCCGGGATCGAGTCCCGCGTCGGCTCCCTGCGTGGAGCCTGCTTCCCCCTCTGCCTGGGTCTCTGCCCCTCTCTGTGTGCCTCTCGCTCTCCTCGGCCCGTTCCTGAGGCTGGAGCAAGGTGCCCGCAGGGGAGCCTTCCTGCCCGCAGCCCCTTCCTCCAGATGCCGCTTGTGACCTTGTGCTCAGTGCACGGAGCCCGCACCCCTCCCAAGGCCGTCAGGGGGACACACCGCCAGGAGGGACGGGGCTCGTTTCAGCCCTTGGCGGGTCTGCAAGCGGTGGCCGGGCTCCGAGGGAGGTCAGCTCAGGGTCGGGTCCCCGCTGCGGCCATGTGGCCTTGGTGATGCTGCAGCCCGGAGGGAGGAGGGAGGGCGGAGGGAGGAGGGAGAGAGGAGGGGGGAGAGAGGAGGAAGAGGGAGGCACCTGGGTTGGGTCCCCATGCCCCGTGCCCCGTGCCCTGTGCCAGTGCCCCGTGCCCCATGTCCCCCGCACCTAGGCCTCCCGTGAGCATCACCGCGCACCTGGGCCTCCCGTGAGCATCACCGCACACCTGGGGCTCCCTTGCATCCCTGCACCTGGGCCTCCCATGAGCATCGCTGCACACCTGGGGCTCCCCTGCATCCCTGCACCTGGACCTCCCGTGAGCATCGCCGCACACCTGGGGCTTCCCTGCATCCTTGCACCTGGGCCTCCCATGAGCATCACCGCGCACCTGGGGCTCCCCTGCATCCCTGCACCTGGGCCTCCTGTGAGCATCGCCGCGCACCTGGGGCTTCCCTGCATCCCTGAACCTGGGCCTCCCATGAGCATCACCGCGCACCTGGGGCTCCCCTGCATCTCTGCACCTGGACCTCCTGTGAGCATCACCGCACACCTGGGGCTTCCCTGCATCCCTGAACCTGGACCTCCCGTGAGCATCACCTCGCACCTGGGGCTTCCCTGCATCCCTGAACCTGGGCCTCCCGTGAGCATCACTGCGCACCTGGGGCTTCCCTGCATCCCTGCACCTGGGCCTCCCATGAGCATCGCCGCGCACCTGGGGCTCCCCTGCGTCCCTGCACCTGGGCCCCTGGTCCGTGTCACCACACGCTGCACGTGGCTGCGGGCGGCGATGGGTGTGGTGCAGCTGCGGTGCAAGTGCAAGCCCGTCTCTGGAACAGTGCTGCCCCCCCGGACCCCCCCGTCCTCCCAGGGGTGCACTGTCCAGGTGGGAGCTGTCTGGGTGCAGGAGCGTCCTACGGGCTGCAAGGTATCCAGCAGGTACCCTGCGGGGGAGGTGGTCGGGGGAAGCCAGGGGATCCCTGGGGTCAAGGGAGGCCCTGGGGGATGGGGGGCCTTGGGGGTGGGGGGCCTGGGAGCCTGGGGGGTGGGGGGCCTTGGGAGGGTGGGGTTCCCTTGGGAGGCCTGGGTGCCTGAGGGGCCCTTGGGGAGACCGTGCTGCGGCCCCCTTGCCCCTTGACCCCGGCGACCCCGAGCACACCCAACAACTGAACCTTGGTTTTGAAAGATGAATTCTGTTCTGCTGATTGCTCTTCTGCAGTAGCGTAAGGGTTCCCTTTGGTCCCGGCTCATTTTCGGGTTCAGGTGAGGCTTCACCCAGGTCCAGCTGCATAGGTAATTAGACTGAATGTCTCACGGACCCCAGACAGCGCAGCTGGGTGTTCCGGCCTTTGCAATGATTCCAGTTTCCATGTCACTGAAATAGAGGACCTTACACCATCAGTATCTCCTGATGTTTTGCTCAAACTAACGTGTCTTTCAACATTTATACACCTGAACTAATTTTGAGCCTATGGCCTGTGTTAATGATCGTGATTGCGTTTTTTATAGAAGTTCCATTTCCTCACCACAGACAGAATCCTGAAGCTCAATTCCCCCACTAATCCTCTATGTTCTGTGAACTTACCTTATAGACTTAAAACTGGAAGACACGATGGCTCGCTGGTAGAAATAATGACTGAGCCCTAAGTTCCACTTCCAATTTAAATGAACCCTAGTCCCTAAGGTTCGTCAAGGCGTCAGAGGGTGCAAGACCAGGACGGAAGCTCACAGTAGTGGGAGAAAAGAGCCAGATATTTAGGTCTTAATTATATTGTCATTATTAGATTCCTACTGATTAGATTGCTACCGATAGCAATGAGATCATTCATAAAAGTATTTCTTCCTTTTAAAATGTATCTTCGAGTTTAACTGGAAGATAACGGGAAACAGTGAGGTGATGGGGAAAATCATAGGCCTTGGCTTCCCACAGGTCCGGGTTAGACTCTAACTTCTGTTCAGCATCATTCACCATACGTGGTCTTGTATTGGTTAAATTCCATGAACTTCGGAGTTCTTGTGTACGTAACAACATGCTCGTGAGTTTGATTTCTAACTTACATTATTATCTTGCGCAAAATGTGAGGCGCGTACCTAGGAAGCACCTAGGGTTGTGCGTTGCACAAAATATTATTCCCACGTATTAGCTTTTTACTTTCTGAGCGATAGCCTGAAACAAACTCCGGAAGCTCACTTTGCTTCCAGGAGAGACTAGTCCTGTCATTTAGGGTCAGTTGCCCATCTGGGAAGCAGACGGGAGGCTGAGCTATCAGCACCGGGTGCTCCATCTCTGTACCCTCACCTTAGCCAATTCACAATACACCAAGGCACGCGGGGCCGCAGAGCGTACTTGGAGTTCCTGAGATCCTTCTGGATCGGGTACAGATCAACCTCGGTCCTAAACACGGCTGTCAGTTAGAAATTATAGAACACGTGGAGAACGGTTATACGCTGTGCCGTACAGGTGTTTAGCCACAGAACAAAGAACATCTGGGAAATACGTTATTCGTATTTGGAAAGAAATTTCCTTACAGATTTCTACCTTTCTAAAGCTAAAGTGAAAACATTGATGTCCCGCCTCCTTCCGCTGTCTGTTACTCAGGAAAGGTGCTGCAGCTACATTAATCGGAAGGTAAAATAAGGCGAAAGATTTACACGATCTGGAGAGAAACCGGAGTATGAGTATTCAGTCATCAAAAGGGATGACTGAAATGAGAACAGAGAATAAAAAACCATAAAGATCATGTGAACTGTATGTGGTGTATGTGGATTTTGCAACTGAAATCAATCCATTTCTGTGGCTAACAGGGTGTACGAGTGTCTGGGAAGCCTTCTTGAATGAATGGATACGCTCTCAAATACCGCTCCACGTGGTAAAGAAGAGAAATGAAACAAATGCTCATTTGATAATATAACCCCCGATTTTTTTTTTAAAGATTTTATTTATTTATCCATGAGAGACACAGAGAGAGAGAGAGAGGCAGAGACGCAGGCAGAGGGAGAAGCAGGCTCCATGCAGGGAGCCCGATGCGGGACTCGATCCTGGGTCTCCAGGATCAATAACCCCCGATTAAGGGATTTATGGCCTCTTCCAAGTAAAGAAGGCGCAGGGGATGGCCGTGTTTCTCTTCCTAACTTCTAATCGTAGAGCTGCGCTGATGGCGCCGCGTAGACAGGTGTTCAGTGTGTAAGAAAACAATCTCCCCCTGATTCAATTAGATCTCCGGCTTATAAAGGTACGTGTTTCTTATACATTCAGTGTGAACGTGAGGGTGGAATCTAAATGCGTATCATCCCCAAGGACCTCATGGGTGCTGTCCCAGTGTGAGTTCACACCGGGTGAGCTCAGTAGCCTCTCCATGACAATGGCGCCATTGTCTTGAATGCTAGTGAACGTTGGACACAAGGTGTGTTTGAGTCCTCAGTTTCCATTACAGGGCTTTTCTGTTTGCTGTTTGTTGTCTTTTTTTTAAGATTTTATTTATTTATTCATGAGAGACATAGAGAGAGAGGCAGAGACCCAGGCAGAGGGAGAAGCAGGCTCCATGCAGGGAGCCCGACGTGGGACTCGATCTGGGGACCCCAGGATCACACCCTGGGCCTAAGGCAGAGCCTCAACCACTGAGCCACCCAGGCATCCTTGCTGTTTTTTGTCTTCAACAGACCTCCTCCTGGTCAATCCCGTCCCATGTCACCAGTCTCAAGCAAAGGCCTGCAATGAGAATTAACTTATAAAATGATCACAATCCACAAGGACATTAGACCAGACTCACGAAGACTGTAATTGACATAGTTGAGACTCACAGTCACCTCCCTGCCCTCCCTTCAGCCTCAAAGTTTCTTTTTCCCTAGCCCTGTTACCCTCTGTCTGACATAGCCTCGGACACGCGAGTAAGAATTTGTGTAATGGAGGAGCTTGGAGTGGGTGCATTTGGACATCTCTCTCTCTCTCACCTTGACTCTGGCCCTTCGAGAGAGTCCTGTGCACATGTCTTGCAGGTGATGGCACCATGAGTCTGACGTGGAGTGCATGAAAGGATTGAAACAGATAACGTTGGGGACAACTGGGACAGCTGCCATTGGTCATCTAGCTTACGGGAGATTTTATGTCAAAGATCATCGCAACAAATCTATGGTAACCCTTCAGTCCGGAAAGACAACCCCAAGTAGTGCATGCTTTCGATATGGAAGATTTGGGGGACAAAGCTGTGCACTGCCGTTGTTGGACGTCCAAAAAGTTCCCGTTCTGTGATGGATCTCACCCGAAACACAGCAAAGAGACGGGAAACAGCGTGGGACTGCTGACCATTAAGAAAAAGGAAACTTCAATGGATGCTTTTGTGCCCGCAGACCAACTTGTCAGGATGTTACCTGGTTGTTTTAAGTAAAATGACAACCACTTCCCACCTCCTCTGGGTTCTAGATGTGGGATATTGCAGACTATTGCAGACGGCAGCTTTCGTGTTCATGGCATTTGCCTTGCTTGTTGAGCCGTCGTGGTGCACATTTGTTTAAACAAAGAAAGGAAAAAAAAAAAAAAACCACATGGTTTGTGGGTTATTTTGGTCTTGTAAAGATCATTTCTTTACATTTAAAGTAATTATATTTGACTATAGTTGTATGTTGAAGTTAGCATATTATTTTCAAAAAAAGGAATTTATTTAATGATATTCTCACTACTAGAAGTATTTGCATATTAGGCCTATGGAATGAAATGATATCTTTTCTGAGGTTTGTCTACTAGGATTAATCATGATATATTCCCAGCTAAGCTTTCAAACATTGAGGTAAGAGATTAATAAATAGTAAGATCTAGTAGAAGAAATTGCACTAAGAAGGCTCAGTTGAGTGATGCTGTAGGTCCCTAGTGTTGTTCTAAAGATAAATTGGCTATTCCTACTACTAGTAGGTGTTGGGAGGTATCCATGAAATGGTTCACACTTAGAATTTATGTAACTGCAAAAGAAGTTGGACTGAGACATAGAAAAATGCGCAATTTAGTTTAAAAACTATATCTTAAGTGACTCCCCCTCCTTTGTCCTTCCAAAGTAATGGGTGGTTTTATGACAATTGTTTGTTTTGAATTATATTTAGTTATGCATGCAACTTTTGGAGTGTAAAATAAAACTAATTTGAACCAAGACAATTTCTGCACCTACAACAGTGTTTTGCACATGGAAGAAGCTTATTGTTTATTGGCTGCACGTGATTAGCACAATAATAATGTCTAAAACACTGATAAATGGCCTTTCCTCTATTTGCATTAAACATGCGATGTTTGAGGGCCTGTATAGTCTAAACCCATGGCTTTGTGACTTGAAGTCTATAGATCTGGAAGGAGAAAGTTGCTCTAAAATAAAGTTTTATAAAGTCAAAGGCCACTGGATTAAAGAAATCTGGATTCAGGTGAGTCTATTGGGCTTTTTCTTTCATTTTATTGTTATGAGTGTGGTTTTGAAGGAACAGTGTGTCATTTACCTGTTGTTTTTGTTGTATGTTTGTTTTTTGGAAATAAATTAGCTATACAAATGGGCTGCTTCTATTTAAGAAGCCTATTTAAGTTGTTTGATTATCTGCTCTCTTTTTATGTACTTTGGTTTGAACTAACCAAATCTGTAGTGCTGATGTAGTTGCTTAGTTCTCTCTAAGAATGGGATATAGCAGAGTCTGAAAATCCTCTTATTTAAAATCCATTTCTTTTCTTTGTGTGGAAGGAAGCTTTTACCTCAAGTGGATGGAGAGGATTATTCTCAAGTGTGATAAGGACATTTCAGAACAAACTCAATTCTAAATTTTATTGTCAAATTATCTCTTGTTCTTTCAAACTCCAAATTATTTCATTTTCTTTCATTTGAGCAAAGAATATGGCCTTTAAATGATAGTCATCCAATGGCAATTTTTTTCCCCCAGTAGCGGAAGTGTGATTTAAAGACAACTCATTTTGTCATGCTGTGTATTTGTTTTGAAGACAACATGATTGAAAGCATTCTCTTACTACTGGTTGCCTTAGAATTTTCTTTAAATTAAAATCCTCTTTAAAAAAAAAAATCCTCTTTTGCTGTGGGCAAGCACGTTAGGCTATTATGTATTAAAGCTCATTTTTCTATATAGAAACTAAAGACGAATGGGATGTGATGTACAGCATGACTATAGGTAATAATTTTGTATAGCATATTTGAAAGTTTCCAAGAGAATAAAACTTAAAACTTCTTATGAGAAAAGAATTATAACTTTATGTGGTGATGGATGCTAAGTAGACTACTGTGGTGATCATTTTATAATATATACATACATTGAATTGTTATGTTGTAAATCTGGAACTTATATAATGTTACATGTCAAAAAAAAAAAAAGGCAAATGGAATGAGAGACAGTATGGGAAAGGGGGCTTGATCCCAAGAGCTGAACCTGAAGTAGATTATGAGAGAAAAACAGGCTGAGTTAAGAATTTAGAAGTATTCAATTTGTCTCTGGGCCCTGAAGTATTTTATATTCAATTTATTTTCTTCCTTAAGTATGTTGCCCTTGTCTTTCCTCCTCTTCTGCCTCCTAACAATGTTCATCTGTCACATAGAAAAAGTCCTTCTCTTTGTGAACTGACTAAGGTTATAATGTCATTGACCTGCAATTCAATGAAGACTATGGAGTTCTAGATGTGACAACTTACTATACTATTAATAATATATTGTTATACAATATATATATCCCAGTGTCACTGAATTATGATTTAATCTCTTGACTCATTAGAAATTAAAACAAAAAATTAAAAGAGTGTTATTAGAAACACATTGATGTCTTAGCATTGGTTAAATGTGGACTGTAATTTAACACACAGACTTAACTCTAGTCCTAGACTTAGCTCTTACCTTGGATCAGAATCCCAAATTTTTGGCTAGATTTATCTGTTCCTGAAAAACACCAACTGGTTAAGGCAGTTCAGATATCCCACTGATCTGACGTTATCAACACACCCAGAATAGTTCACCTAAGACATGGTTTTAGCTCTCTTTCTGTTTGGATACTTGCTTTATGTTCTTTGCTATTGTCATTCCCTTTGGGGGCTTTCCAGTTCCTGGTTCTCCATGTAAGGAACTTGGAAGTACCCACTTCCTCCTAACAGAAAATAAAAAAAGTAAGCAGATTAAAAAGTCAGCAAGTCTCCTTAGATCCATAAAAATAGAGAAGACACGGGATTGGAGAGGATGAAAAGTGAATACTGGGTCAGTGCTCAGCAGAACAGAGACTCACCAGAAATGCAGCCACATGAACCAGTGCCAGGTGGGAAAACATGAATGGTAATTGAATTACTGGAGGCTCAGTGTGGACAACTCTGAGTGTCAAAAACTCCAGGAGACCTCGGTCACAGAGGCACTCCAAATATTGTGAGATTTACCTCCAGGAGTTCAACCAGGTTCCTACAGTAAAATATCAGACAAAAATCTCCAGCTTCCGATGGAGGGGTAAAGAACCATTAAAAATATGTCTGAGCACTCTGATCTGATCGACATGGCCTGGCTTCAAGGGAAACTAGTTTACCAGAGCCTAACTTGATGAGGTATTAGCAAAGGCTAACTGACCTGGAGAAGGCAAATATTCAAGTCCAGCCTAGTCTGTCACATCTAATGTGGGAATTAAAAAAAAAACAAAAAACTGAGAAATAGTTGTAAAGTTCATAGTCCAGAGGTATGCGCTCACCAAAATACAGACCTACACAAAGGACTATAGAACACTTTCTCTCTTCCTACACCTCATTATAATGTTACTAAATTCCTATTTACATCATTTCCTTTTACACAGTACATCGTGTCCAGATACCAGAAAAAAATTACGAGGCATACCAAAAGACAAAAAACAATTTGAAGAGATAGAACAAGCATCTGAACCAGACAGCTCAGGGATATTGGAATAACCAGACTGGGAATTTAAAACAACTGATAAACAAAAAAAGATATAAAAAATAATAAAAAAAATAAAACAACTGATATACTAAAAGCACTGATGAATGAATTAGTATGCATGAGCAGATGAGCAATGTGAGCAGAGAGATAGAATTCCTGATAAAACACTAAAAAGAAAAAAAAAGATACAAAGTACACTGTAACTGAAATAATGAATGCCTTTGATGGACTAATTATTAGTAGATGGGACATGGCTGAAAAAAATCCCTGAGCTAGAAGATCTATCAAAAGACTTTGAAAACTAAAAACGAAAGATAAAGAAGATTGAAAAAGAATCAGATATGATATCCAAGATCTGTGGGGCAACCAGAACAGGTGTAGAACATGCAAAATGGGAATACCAGAAGGAGAAGCAAGAGAGGAAGGACGAGAAGAAATATTTGAAACAGAAATGACGGAGAATCTTCCCCAGTTAGTGTCAGATACCAAACCACAGATCCCAGAAGCTTAGAGGACACCAACCAGAATATATCCTCAAAAAACTACATGTCCATAGGCATATAGTTTCAAGCTACAGAAAATCAAAAATAAAGGGTGGGAAGGTGAAGCCTGAAAAGAGCCAGGGGGGAAGGGGGAGATACCTTACTTATAGGAGAAAAAAAATAAGAATCACATCTGACTTCTCAGAAACCATACAAACAAGAAGAGAGTCGGGTGAAACACTACAAGTGTTGAGAGAAACAAAACATAAGCTACCCAGAATTTTATATCCTGTGAAATAATCCTTCAAATGTGAAGGAGAACTACTTTCTAAGGGAAGGAAAAATAAGGGCAAATGTGTTGCCAGCAGAGCTGCCTTGTGAAAGTTGTTAAAAGAAATCCTTCAGAGAACTGAAATAATATATATGAGAAACTCAATCATGAAGCTCCAATCTTCATAAGAAGGGGAGAACATTCAAGAAAGACTAAGTGTTGATAAAAACTTTTGTTTCTTAATTGATCTAACATATGCGGTTGGCTCAAAATAATATCAACAGTGTATTTGGTTATTTGTGCTTATGTGTGGTATGTGTGTGTGGATTTATAGATCTTTACATATAGTGAAATGAATGGCAGCAATGATACAAGGGAGGAGATGAAGACATTAGGATTATTTTGTTATTATAAATTATACCACCTGTGAAGTGTTATTTGAAAGTGTACTTGGGGCCACCTGGGTGGCTCAGTTAGTTAAGCACCTGCTTGGGATTGAGCCCTACATCAGACTTCCTGAGTGCTTAATACGGAGTCTGCTTCTCCCTCTGCCCTGCCCCTCCCCTTGGCTCATGCACGTTTTCCCTCTCTCAAAAAAAATAAAAAATAAAAAATAAATAAAAATAAATAAATAAATAAATAAATAAAATCAATCTAAAGAAAAAGAAAGTGAATTTGGATTAGCTGTAAATGTATATTACAAACTTAAAAAAGTATTTAAAAAGTGTAATCCACATGTTAAGAAAGGAGAGAAAATGACATCACATATAATTCTTAATTAAAACTACAAAAGTCAGAAAAAAAGTGGAAGAAAAAAATGGGGAAAAGGACAAAGGCAACAAATATAAAAGAGTAACACATATCGTAGCTTTAATGCAACTATATCAATGATCACTTTGAATGCTAATGATCTAAAAGTACCAACTGGAAAAAAAAAACAAACAGATTGTCAGAGTGGATCAGAAAACACAACCCAACTATACGTTGTCTACCAGAAACCCCTTTTAATATAAAGACAAAGACTAAAAGTAAATGGATGGGTAAATATATACAATGCTAACATCTTGTATTACTAAAAAAATGCCAAACTAAAAGAGAAAGGAATGTCGTGATTCTGATTTGAAGAAATTTCCAATTTAGATTGGGAGAGAAAACAAAAGTTGATAGAATGTTATTCTGAAATCTAAGATTGTGGGGTAGTGAGACTCATCTAGTATAAACAAATACTTAGGGAATGTAAATGAGAAGAATTACAACCATCAGGTTAAGTTTGAGAGGATCAGTCTCTGCAGGACGCGCACAATGTAAAACATACAGGGTTCGATTTGGAAGAAAAAGTGGGAGAGAACATTCTGTATCAGAGGATTGTCATCTTCGAGAGTTACACTGACTCTTGTGAGGAAGGAAACAAATATGTCCTGAGGAATGATGAGCCACTGCTAGTTTTTGAGCAGCTATGTGATATTTTCAACATGTTTTCCAGGAAAACAATTTATTGGGGTCTAGAAGAGAGTCTGTGGAACATCTTAGGAAGGAGGGGAGTGCACGGGGGGAGAGATGACCTGAAACCTACTGACATTCTCATGGGTTTTAGTTGTAGTTTCCATTGAAATTTTCCTTTTTTTATTTATTTTTTATTTTATTTTATTTTTTTTTCCATTGAAATTTTCAATGAATATCATCCCGTAGAAATGACACAAGAAGTTGATCGTTTCATGTTTTGAAATGCACGTAGTCGCAGGGGAGGTAGTCCGAGGAGTGTGGTCTCACGGGCCATTCGCCGGCCAACGAAACATGGTAGTTCTGGCAGCTGCCCACCAGGACTAGTTTTCCATGGACCGGTCGTGGCGTGACGATGCGTAAAAGATCTCAGCTTCACCTCACGAGACGACGCTGCTGTGTGTATGTGTGTGACTGCAAAGCTCTTGGTTACGTAGGTTTACAGGCATCATCTCTAGAGCAGAAGGACTCAGCTGCCCAAATGGATTCTCAACCAGATAGATGTTGTCCGTGGGAGGGTGGATGTTTGTGACTACTGAGGTTTGTAAAACAACATGAAAGGCTCAAGACAAATAAGTTGAAGTAAAAGAACCAAATCTGTTGGCAGGAAAAAAAAAAAAAAAAAAAGATCAATATTTATAAAGCGATCCAGAGCCTGGAAATAGGATTCGTCTCTAAAATTAGAATCCCTAAATGAAAAGTCAGAGGTTAGTTGACAACAACCCATTTTTTTTTTTTTGGTATCTGAAACCTTTATAATGGTTTTATAAAATTTCTGTCAATCTTTTGAACAGCACCAGTCACTCATATCTCTTCTTAATAAATAATCTTCTCTCTGAATGATACGAGTTTTCTAGAGAGACATGTTATGTCAGGAAGGAGAAGGCACATTTTTAGCTTGTTTTACACAGAGATTCAAATAGATGCAAATGTGACCAGGGGCATGAACACAGCTGATTTACAGTTTCCACTAAACTGAAACCAAAGTATTCAGATTTGTGCCGCATCCTAAAATAATGAAAAGACGGATCTGAATGATTCTACGATTAAAAACAAAAATATTATAACTTTGTATCCATTACATCTTCCGTGTGTGTGTGTGTGTGTGTGTGTGTGTGTGTTTAAATTTTATTTACTTATTCTTGAGGGACACAGAGAGAGAGACAGAGACACAGGCAGAGGGAGAAGCACACGCCCTGCAGGGAGCCCATGGGGGACTCGATCCCTGAACCCCAGGATCACGCCCTGGGCTGAAGGCAAAGCTTAACCACTGAGCCACCCGGGCGTCCCTTCCATGTGGTTTCGAATGGGCCACATCAGTAATGTGTCGATACATTGTCGTTACTCTGCCATTGACAGTAATATGAGGGTTTTGTAAATGCCATGCTTGCTTCTATTCCAGCAGTCCTTCTTTGTATTAGTGCGTACGCCACTGATGAGGTCATTGGTTTGGGGGGATATACTTTTTGAAAAATTTGTTTTATTTTATTTATTGGAGTTCGATTTGCCAACATACAGTATAACACCCAGTGCTCATCCCGCCAAGTGCCCCCCTCAGTGCCCGTCACCCAGTCACCCCATCCCCCCCGCCCTCCTCCTCTTCTACCCCACCTAGGTAGTTTCCCAGAGTTAGGAGTCTCTCATGGTCTGTCTCCCTTTCTATTTTTCCCCCACTCATTTTCTCTCCTTTGCCCGTTAATCCCTTTCACTATTTCTTATATTCCCCATATGAGTGAGACCATATAATGTTTGTCCTTCTCCGGTTGACTTACTTCACTCAGCATCATGCCCTCCAGGTCCATCCACGTCGAAGCAAATGGTGGGTATTTGTCATTTCTAATGGCTGAGGAATGTTCCATTGTATACATAGACCACAGCTTCTCTATCCATCATCTTTTGATGGACACCGAGGCTCCTTCCACAGTGTGGCTATTGTGGCCATTGCTGCTAGAAACATTGGGGTGCAGGTGTCCTGGCATTTCATTGCATCTGTATCTTTGGGGTAAATCCCCAGCAGCGCAATTGCTGGGTCATAGGGCAGGTCTATTTTTAACTCTTTGAGGAACCTCCACACAGTTCTCCAGAGTGGCTGCACCAGGTCACATTCCCACCAACAGTGCAGGAGGGTTCCCCTCTCTCCACATCCTCTCCAACATTTGTGGTTTCCTGCCTTGTTAATTTTCCCTGTTCTCACTGGGGTGAGGTGGGATCTCATTGTGGTTTTGATTTGTATTTCCCTGATGGCCAGTGATGCGGAGCATGTTCTCATGCGCTTGTTGGCCACGTCTGGGTCTTCTTTATTGGTTTGGGGGTGGGGATATACTTTCACAGGGATGAGTTAATTTCCCTTGGGGTTTAAGGCAGGAAATGGCTCAGGATCACTCACAGAATGCTCATTTAGGCCTCTGAATCTGAAAATCCCTATTCATGCTCTTCTTTCTTCAGATTCTCATTTGGGGGACGGCAGTTCTCTTTCTCCTTTGCTCAGGTAGAAGTGCATGTGGCTTCTCTATTCATGTCAGGCTTCCATCTCTCCGCACCCCCAATTCCATCATGCGTAACAAGCCCACGCAACCAGTGAGAGCTCTCATCCCCAGCAGGGTTCTGATTAGGCAGAGAAAAGTGTGGTAGACAAGCCACAGCAATACTCTATGTTGTTTTAATTTTTTTAAGATGTATTTATTTATTTGAGAAGGGGGGGGGGTGGGAGAATGAGTGGGAAGGGCAGACAAAGGAGAGAGAAATTCTAGTAGACTCGCCGTGGAGCTTGGAACCTGATTCTGGGCTTGATCCCACAACCCTGAGATGATGACCTGAGCTCAATCCAAGAGTCAGATGCTTAACCAACTGGGCCACCCAGGGGCCTCACCTAGCCTTACTTTACACGGCAATAATTTAAGCAAGAAACAGAGGAATTTTCAAGGAGGTAGGCTGTTACTGCTCCAAAAAATCCGAGACCTCCTTAAATTGCATACTATTTTCAAAGGCAGACGAATGAATGTAATGTTTTAGAAGCATGTTCGTTAAAATACGTTTTTAAATTTTTTTTTTTTTTTTTTTTATTTATGATAGTCACACAGAGAGAGAGAGAGAGAGAGAGAGAGAGAGGCAGAGACACAGGCAGAGGGAGAAGCAGGCTCCATGCACCGGGAGCCCGACGTGGGATTCGATCCCGGGTCTCCAGGATCGCGCCCTGGGCCAAAGGCAGGCGCCAAACCGCTGCGCCACCCAGGGATCCCTAAAATACGTTTTTAATGTTTACATTTGCTGTTTACAGAAGCAGATCCCACCGATCTAGAGAATCGCCACAACTGAAATGGCTCATTCTCCACAGCGAAGAGTAAATGAAGCTCGTCTATAAACGTGTGACTGTAAATTAAAACAAACGCTCTTCACGCCCATAAAGGAAATAAGGAGGACAAGTAAAGAGAGTCTTCGTTTTGCTCATCTGTTGGGTCACGACATGCTTGGGAGCTCCCTAGGATAATCTGAAACGGGTCCTGCACGGGGAGGGCAAGGGAAGAGGCAGGCGGCTCAGGGCTGGCAGGGGGCAGTTTTAATAAGCAAGAGAACTTCCATGCCAGGCTGTGCGGGGGCCACCAGACGGCCGGGGAGCCGTACCTGTGCGCAGAGCATCCGCGGTTTGTATTGAAGCCTAAACTGTGTTCAGACGTGTCGACCGTCCAAACAGTCTCCGCGGCACATTTCGATCTCAAGGCTGTATCTTTGGGGCAGCTTCTGGGTGCAGGGAGGCAAGCAGAATGCACATTTATCAGGAAAAGGGGTGGGGGCCCCCAGCTGCCCATATTTAGCTCAAGGGTCAAACTTCTTGATGACTTCCCCCCACATTATCCTACGAGGGTCTAGCGGAAGGGAAATTCATTGCTACTCCTATTCCTATTCCTATTTTATGTCTCCGGGTTCTCGGAGCACAGCTCGGGAGCCCCTTCTGAGGCCCACTCTGCTCGGATTTGGGCTTGGAGATGAGGGAAACAAAGACCTTGGCCTGTTGGCCCCTTCGGACTGCTCAAGCACCTACTTTTGCTTTTGAGAAGAAGGAAAAAGAAAGAAAAGAGGAACTGAACGCTGCAGCTGCCACTCTGTGAGGCGCTGCCCGGCTGCTGGTTGGGGCTCGGCGGCTGCCCCCAAGCCTGTGTGCCCTGAGGCCCGACCCGAGGCCGCAGCCCCGCAGGCAGGGGCGCGGGACAGACAGAGGAGGCCTCGGCCCAGGCCCAGGCGTCTGGTGAGTCGTGCAGGCGGCCCCACAGCCTCTGCGCCCTGAGGTTTCTCAGACACCGCATTTCCTGTAAACATCACAAGACGCTGGAAGCCCGCAGGAGCTTTCCATAAAACAGAGAATGTACCTTAAGCGAGATCTTGTGATGCGTGTTATCCTGGCCCGTGTCCATCCCCAGGAAACACCACGCAAACCGACCGATTTTAAGACAACCACGTGTGGCATCCTTGGGGCGTGTGCTGGGATGTGGCTCCCCGTGCGACTCCCCGTTGGCACATTTTGCACGTCCAGCTAATGGGCGTCTTCTCCTTAAATGCAGAGATTGCTTAATTACTGCAGTTGGCTTCAACTGTCACATCCGGCCATGGTCTTCGCCTCACCCGAAAGCGCGTCCCTGTCCCTGTGTTTCCAGAATGGAGCTTTAGGAATTAAGCCTGGAGCCCCACAGGGGTCTGCGGTGGTTTAGTGCATCAAGCGGCAGCGGTAAATCCAAGTAAGAGCCAGTCCAGCCAAGGCGGGATGTGCTCGAGGCCGGCACTTTTGCAGCGACTTAGGATCGACCCAGGTGACAGGTGTCACACAAGCACGGGATTCCCCGAGTGGCGACGCACAAGATGATGTTTCCCCGCTGAGGGGTCACTGAGCTGCTCTGGACAAAAGGGGCGAAGTCCTCTGACCTAGGCCGGTTGTGCTGAGGTGACACATCCTAGATGAGGGCTGCCGGGGGGCACCCACCGGTCCCCCAGTCCAGGGCTCAAGGGGCTCGTCGCGCTCCTGCCACTTTTTCTGGGTGACTTTTCCAATCTGGCTTTCGGTTGTTTTCATCTTAAGATTTCATTAAAATGTTAACACGTTGAACTACGGTCTTCCTCGTCCGTAAGTGAGTTTTAGTGATTGCTCTTGTTATTTTTAACTCGTATTAATGTCACATTTTGTTTTTCTAGTGGTGTGGGGTGGTGAAACGAAGAGCACACATTTGCGACCAAAGGGAAAAAGGAGCAGTGCTGCCTATACTTTGTGTTTAATGCCAGAACAGGTAAATAAGCTCATTATACTCTAACCTTAATATTTCCTTAGTCCAGATGAAATACTTATTCTCATTTGAAGGCAACGTACGCGTGTTATTGATTGCGGGAGCAAGATGCACCTGATGCTACAACTCAAATTACTTTCAAGGTGTAATTAGAAATCTTCTTTTCAGACTGATAGACCTACAGGGGTGGGGGAACTGATACTTCTGTTAATCTCTTCAGGCCTTCTATTTTCTAGTTTTGGTAAAGAAACTTCAATCTCAACCTCTATTTCAGAAAATCTAATGTTATTTTTAACCCGAATAGTTAACAGCTTGAGAACGAAAGTAGTTTATTTTTATTTTATTTCATCTACTTTAGTTATAAACTTGATATTCACTTCAAGAGTGAGATAAAATAGATCGAGTCAGATGTAATTTGCCCTCGATATCTGAGAGTAACTGGTACACTATAAAAGTCATTAAAATAAATCAAATGCAAATGGAACATAATCCCAACTAAACATAAAAAAAAAATCAAACTACATACAAGATTTGGAATGAAAATTTCTCTGGAAAATGATACTAAATATTATGAACGCACTTTTTTACTTATTTCACACACAAAAATTAAGTTCTAATAGTAGCTAAGTGATTGTTAGAACAAGTAAAGCATGAACTCTGGGTTAATTCATTTACAACGTAATTTTTTTTTGGTTGCATTGCGTCCTCCCAAAATATATGTTGAAGTCCTAACCTCCTGTATCTCAGAATGTGACCTTATTTGTAAATAGGGTCGTTTCAGATGTAATTAGCTAAGACGAAGTCATATTGGAGTCGGGTGAGCCAAATCCGAATATGGGGGGTTCTTCTAAGAAGAGAATCGGCACAGACGCACGTGGAGAATGCCAGTGAAACGACAGATGCAGACTCTGGAGCGTTGCCACGTCTTAGGAAGGTCTGTAGGATTTAGCCCCGTACAAGAACAGTATCTCTTCTTATTTCCTACCGTACCTCCTTTGGTCATTTATTTTAGCTATCCTTTCCTTGCTATCTTTTAAACATATGAAACATGCTCTAATTTAGTGACTTCACAGATATTTTTACTCTAATCACATCTCTGTAGGAATATCAACGGTTTAGAGAAGCCTGACCATTCTCACTAACATAGAGCTTCTCATATCTCAGTATTCCCTTATTTATTTTATTGTCTGTCTTCTCCACTCTTAATATGACCACAGGATATTTATTTATTTATTATTTTTTATTTATTTATTTATTTATTTATTTATTTATTTATTTATTTATATATTTTAGTGTAATGTCCCTGAAACTTAGAGCAGTTTCTGGTACCTAGTTGTCTCTCATTAAATATTCAAGGGAGAAAAAGCATCTATGGTCAGGGGCACCTGGGTGACTCAGTCAATTGAGTGACCTACTCATGATTTCGACTCAGGTCATGATCTCAGGGTCATGAGACCCAGACTGGCATTGAGCTCCTGCTTAGGATTCTCCAATTCTCTCCCTCTAACCTCCTCCCTCTCTCTCTCTAAGCTTAAATCCATCCATCCATCCATCCATCTTTAAGAAAAACCATCTTTTTTTTTTAAAGAGTTTATTTATTTATTCATAGAGACACAGAGAGACAGAGAGGCAGAGACACAGGCAGAGGGAGAAGCAGGCTCCATGCAAAGAGCCCAACGTGGGACTCAATCCAGGGTCTCCAGGATCACACTCTGGGCTGCAGGCGGTGCTAAACCGCTGAGCCACCGGGCCTGCCCCAAGAAAAACCATCTTTGAACAGATCAGTTGAATGGAAGTTTGTAATCTGAATTATATCAAGTTGACCAGGTAAGAGGTCAGTATGGAAGGCAAAGTGTGCAATTGAGAGCATTATAGAAGATGGAGAACTTTTCACAATTCAACTGAGGTGTGAGGCGTATGACCCAATTCCATCAAAGACAGAGAATTCAGAAAAGTTAGTAGGAGAAAATTTTTTCCTAACTAATTAAAAAAAAAATCATTCTAAGAATGCATTATTTATTGCCCATTCCCCCCGCCCCTTCTTACCGATTTGAACGTTGCTGCAGCTGCTCTTATGTTGAGAGCATGAAGGAAATGTCAAGAGAATGGCAGCTCTTAATGTTATTTAAGCTGCTGAACCAACTTCCCAAACTTCCTACCAATAGACTTGCTGTATGAGGAAAATTAAATCATAAACGTTCAAGCCACTGTGATCTAGTTTTTGGTTACTTACCATCAAATTTAACCCTAACTGACAAAAAGATTGATGTATTTTCTGAGTCTTTTCCTCCATTTAATCTACTAAGTATGTCTGTACAAAAACATAGTTCTATACTCACTTTTTATGACCTTTATTTTCCTGAGTCTTGTTAAATTCATAAATTATTTCCATCTTTATATATTCAATGATCAATTTTCAGCATTTATCTTAAATCACATCTCAGCAGCATTTAGCAAAATTATTTCCTTCTTGCTAAAATACATATTCATTTGGCTTTTTCATATCTTAACCTCTAGTTAACTGCCTGTTCTTTCTTAGTACCTTTTGAGGAATTCACTTACCAACTTTTCAGTGTTTGAGTGCCCCAAAACTTGGCCTTCTGGTTTCTTTTATTCATGATCTGTGGTCTCTCACTTAGTAGCCTTCTCTCTCTCTCTCTTTCTTCTTCTTCTTCTTCTTCTTCTTTTCTTTTTTTCTCGCCTTTAAATACTACAGACTGATGACTGCAAATTTACATCTTCAGACCTTATCCCTGGACTCGATTCTCTAGGTTCACAAAGTCAACTGCCTGCTGAACGTATCAACTTTGACGTTTCAATAGCTTCTTCAAATTAGAGGAAATATTTTAATTTCACCCTTTACCTGTGTCTCTCTTGGTCTTGCTTATGTCATAAAATGATCCCATTACTGCCAACATTGCACTGACCTAAAACTTGTCAGCCCTTAGGGGAAAGCTCTTCTTTTTCTCAATTTCATTTTTTGTATCATTAAATTTGGGTTTATTTAAAATTATATGTATTGTCCTAAGCCTTTCTTTCATCATTTCTATTACTAACAGCACATTTCAGGCCACCACTATCTTTTACGTGAGCAATCGAAAAAAATGCCTTCTAGGTACATTCTTGCCCTTCTAGTCCAGTTTCTACATAGAAGCTAAAAATAAACCTGATTAAAAGATCTACTACACTATTTCCCTTATTGGCTCAAAGCCCTCCAGTGAGTTTACCATCTTGCTTGCCTTGATACCTAAACATTTTTCCTGGCTCATCACGCCCTAACCAGGCTGAAACCTGCCTATCTCCCATTCATATCTGCTACTGCTTTTTTTTTTTTTTTAAAGATTTTATTTATTTATTCATTAGAGACACAGAAAGAGGTGGAGACACAGGCAGAGGGAGAAGCAGGCTCCATGCAGGGAGCCCAATGTGGGACTTGATCCTGGGACTCCAGGATCACGAACTGAGCCTAAGGTAGACGCTCAACCGCTGAGCCCCCAGGCGCCCCGTATCTGCTACCACTCGTTATAGCACACTGCACCACACTAGCCATATAGACTGGCTGGGTGCTCCTAGAATACTTGACTTATATATTAAAAAATAGAGTCTTAAGGACATTTATTTACTCTGCTCTTGAATTGGAACAATCATACCACAGATTCTTTCCATCTGGTATCTTCACATACATATTTCTGTTCAAAACCCAACTGCTCAGAAAGGCCTTCATGACTACCCTAATTAAAATAATTCCAGGTCACTCTCTTACCCTGTACTCTGCTTTCTTTTTTGCATAGATCTTATTGAATAAGCCGCAGATAGCGTATTACTTGTTTATTGACTAAATTCCCTACCAGAAGATAATCTAAATGAGTATAGGAACTTTTCTGTTTCTTGGAATAATATCTGACATCTAATAGGCAGTTAATGCTTTCAAAATGGAAAAGTGAACCAAAGTGTTCAACATTCTTTGCAGAATTAAATAAAACATTATTGCAGTTTAAAAATCTGTGGGCAGGGACACCTGGGGGGCTCAGCAGTGGAGCATCTGCCTTTGGGTCAGGGCTTGACACCTGGATCCTGGATCAAATCCCACATCGGGCTCCCTCCATGGAGCCCGCTTCTCCTTCTGCCTGTGTCTCTGCCTTTCTGTGTGTCTGTCGTGAATAAATAAATAAAATGTTTAAGATTCTTTTTTAAAAATCTGTGGGCAAATTTACTTTCTAATAATCGTTTCTCTTCTTTTTCTAATTATTATTGCCTTATACATTTTTTAGGTAGAAGTTCATTGCAAAAATAAATAGGCAAAAATAAAATGCTTTAAGGGAAGCATTAAAGAAATTATGATATATAGCTATTAGGGAATTGGTTTTAGAAGTTATAAATTGGTTTTTGAAATCATTTCATTATAATGATTAATGACGAATTACATAGTAATTAAGCTAAACTCTGTGATAAATTTTTATTTTTTTATTTTTTTTTGTGATAAATGTTTAAAATGCAAAAACCTTGAACAGCAATATGGCCAATGTTTATTGTTCTATAGAGTGATTTCAAGATCTTCATTTTCTTCTTTATAATTTTCATATTACCCAATATTTCAAGAATCAAAATGCATTAATTTATGATCAGAAGAAATAAGCAGAACTGTCACTACATATTCATAGAAAATATTTATAAAAAGGAAAATATAAAATAAAATTACCTTCATTGAGTTTAATATCCTGAAAAATATTAATTTCCCTGAGCCCATATGTGAGATAATAGAAAATATATATTGGTTTCTGTCCCCATTTCATGGCACAGAGCTTCTAGGACCCTTGTAAATTCCTAAATGATACGAGCCCTAGGAGCATCTTTTGTCCTATTTATGTGACACTGGATGAGCTCTCAGAGGCCTCCTGGATGGGGACTGGTCACCACAAAGACCAAGTTGCAATTGGAAGTTTGAAACTTTCAGCCCCATGCCCCATCCTCCAGAAAAGAAAGAAGGGCTACAATTGGAGGTTTTTTTTTTGTTTTTTTTTTTTTGTTTTTTTTTACAATTGGAGTTGATCATTGATCATGCTCACAACAATCCCCAAAGTGCAGGATTCAGAGAGCTTCCAGGCTGGTGAACACACCACAAAGGAAAGGCGACTTACCCCACCTCCACAGGGCTGAAGGCCCTGTGTTCAGGACCTTCCCAAACCTTACCCTGTGCATCTCTTCCCCTGGGAGTTTGTCCGTGTCCTTTATATCATATCCTTTAACAGGCTGTTAAATGTGTTTCCCTGAGTTCTGTGAGCCACTCTAGCAAGTTAATCAAACCTGAGGAGGGGATCATGGGAACTTCCAAATTGTAGCCGAATGGCACAGAGCTTGTGGGTAACTGAGGCATCTGAAGTAGGGTGGGAGTGGTCTCGCCGGACAGAGCTCCAACTCATGGGATCCAACCCTCTCTCTAGGTACTTAGCATTAGAATCGAGTCAAATTGTAAAATATCCTGCATCATGGAGAATTGCTTGGTGTGAGGGAAAAACTATCCTTTTATTGACCAGGAGCATCAGAAGGGAAGGGTTCTGTGGGCCTAGTGAAGAGATGCGGGAGAGAAGAACTACAGGAGGCAGAAACAGGAAGACCAGGGCTTTTCTCCTCTAGTACACAGTGTAATTTTAAAAATAAAATAGAATCATTTCTAATGGCTGAGTAATACTCCATTGCTTCAACGTGGATGGGACCTGGAGGGTATGATGCTGAGTGAAATAAGTCAATCGGAGAAGGACAAACATTATATGGTCTCATTCATTTGGGGAATATAAACAATAGTGAAAGAGAACAAAGGGGAAAGGAGAGAAAAATAAGTGGGAAATATCAGGGAGGGAGACAGAACATGAGGGACTCCTGACTCTGGGAAATGAACTAGGGGTGGTAGAAAGGGAGGTGAGTGGGGGGTGGGGGTGACTGGGTGACGGGCACTGAGGGGGGCACTTGATGGGATGAGCACTGGGTGTTATTCTATATATTGGCAAAGTGAACACCAATAAAAAATAAATATATAAAAAAATAAGGAAAGGGCTATTGAAACATAAATAAATAAATAAATAAATAAATAAATAAATAAATAAATAAAATAGAATCAACTATATTTCATTTGGATTCAAGGACAAGTATACTTGTTTAAGGGAAAAAAAATTGATGTTATTTACTGACATAAAAATAGGGACTTGAAGGTATTTGGAAGGCCAGTTGGTAGATTATTTCTGGATGAAAACTCATGGCCTTAGTCTCCTTTCTTTGGTAAATATTATCAAAGACAGAAAGATTCTGATAATTTATGTACAGCTTTCTCTTGTGTTTGTGCTTTCGAGTCTGCAAATCACTTTCACATATACCATCGCTTAACAACCCGTAAGAAAGGTGGGTTTACTACTCCCCACCCTCGTATTTGTCTGAAGAGAGTCATTCTATGATCTTCTTTCTATTTATTTCTCTAGGTATTGCTAGTGGCTGGAACATATTATTCAGCCGAGAAACATGAAATACATAAATAAATAAATAAATAAATAAATAAATAAATAAAAAATAAAATAAAATAAAGTGCTTTACTGTCTTATTTTGTACTTAAGGAAGCCAGTAGATGGAGGGTAAAGAGCAGCATTTGGACAGGGCATAAACGGATACTTGCCTGCCCCCAAATTTAACGCCTTTCATCTCAATTCTTCGTCGTTGTCCTCTCTCCGCATGTATGTGGCCGGGGGTGGGAGTGGGGCGGGGGAGAGTAGCATGAGGGGAGCAAAAGAGAAAATGGCTAAAGAAACTCCAGGAAAGCAAAGGCAAGGTATACATCCAGTCCTTTTGAAATAATCCAAATGGTAATGTCCTCATTTGGTCTTAGCTTGAAAATCCGGTGTGACTTTCACAAACCAATTCCCTACACTACACCGGCAATCAAATACTCAGCTATCACACGCTGGGAATTCAAATGGGCACATCTGAACTAGCATGGCAGGCATTTTAACATTATTCCATCCCTCTTGAAAATCAGAGTAAACCAGAATTTCACTGGACAGAGAGCCTGCATGAAAGTGATACGTTGGAACCTTTTTTCTTTTTTAAAGTAGGTTTTGCAGTGCTTAAGTTGTCCTGTGTTGTATAATGGACGTAATAGAAAGTCACATCCGTTCAATGGAGATAATATTCAGGTTTATTACCCTTTTAAGGAAAAGAGAGTCTGCAGTTTCATACCAGCCGCCACATCTGCAAACAATCACCAAGCGAATCTATTTCTCTGTACATCGCCGTTGAAAGTGCAGCGATTACTAGATTTTACTGACTTTCAGAACCGTCTCGTTGGAATTATAGTCTGTCCACAGAGCCCTGCCGCTGACAGATAGATAAGCGCTCCGCAAACCAAAGAGCACAATGAGACGTCTATGATTAAGCTTTCTGATCCATTTGTGCATTCTTTGAGTAACTAC
Source organism: Canis lupus baileyi (assembly GCF_048164855.1). NCBI lineage: Eukaryota > Metazoa > Chordata > Mammalia > Carnivora > Canidae > Canis > Canis lupus. The sequence continues at coordinate 64,750,436 of NC_132850.1, read as the reverse complement.
TGCTATTAGGGCATAAATACCAGCAATTCATTTGCAGTACATAATGACAAAAAGATATGGTAGAAGACTATATGGGAAACATCAAACTAATTCCTGCTTACTCCATTTATTCCAAATGCACAAATGTGCTCAGTTTACTGAACCGTTTAGGGTTATTCCAAAAATACAAATGGATTTTAAATAGGATTAATAAGGCACAGTAGGGCCCACAGAAAGAAAGTAGATCACACTAAATTATAACTCTGCCTGAAACAGTTTTCTGGAATTTACTAATAACGTAAGACTAGAGAATGAAGAGGAAAACAGCCCTGGAACGATCACATACGTAAATATGATACCTTATATTAACGTAACCGGGCAGTTATCTGTCTGCAGGTCCCTCCCAACTTCTAGCTCTGTAGAGTCATTTCCCCTCAGCCCACATGTAAATACCCTCAAGGAGTTTGTATTTTTACTGATTATTTCTTACTCCAATATTTCCCTTTCCTCGGATTGTTTTTTTTTTTTATATATATCATTGTTTTTCTGTACTTGTGATTAATTTCCTCCCTCTGCCCTGTACTAAAGTAAATTAGGACACAGAACTTCTGTATTTCATGTTATAAAGCAATGACCCATGGGAGTCAGTTGCATGTTCGTGGAATTTTAGAGGAAGTTTGGAAGTAACAGTGAAGATTGTGCCACAGGAACACAGAAGAGCAGAGCGTAGATACAGGTTAGACTTAAATTTTGGAATTTAATGCTTCCTAATACCCTGTAATGACTTCAACATCTAGAATTTCTCAGTCTCCTGGATTATGTATTAAAAATAACCTGAAACGATCTATATACATTTTTTTTTGTAAGCTATACCTACTTTTGATGAAAAAACAGTCTTCAGTTTGGCTCCTAAAGGTCAATTCGTTTGGTTCTGAATTGTTTCTGACCATGTCAATTGTGGGGTAAGGATATGCGGATGTCATATTTCTATGAGAATTCAACTTAAGACGTGTATACTCGTGTCTTAAGGTTCCTCCAAAGTTTGCATCAACATGACATTTTATAAGCATTACGCTGCCTGAGAGTTTTGTGATATTTAAAATATTTGCAGCATATGATAAATTTTGGTTTGATAAAAGAATTGAGTACCTTTTGGGGTATTTTTATAGATTTATAATTAGATACATGGCCATGTTAATCTTCTCTTATAAAATGATTAATATTGCTCCAATTCTTTATCACTAAAGTGATTTTTCCACTGTAATATGAGAAAATAGATGCAGTCCGAAGACAATGGACACCTTCCCATAGTCAGGGAGATGCGTTACAAGTTTGAGAGACAAAAAAAAAAGAAAAAAAAAAGAGACAAAAAAAAAAAAAAAAAAAAAAACAAGTTTGAGAGACATTGACCCCGACTGTCTATTTTATACATTCAACTACCATTTGGCCAATACCCCCTAATCCTTTGTCCTATTTTTCTGCTTCATTTGCCAGAGAAGATGGCAACCTGGAGTCATTTCTGAGCAAATAACTATCTATCCACTTCGGCTGCCTGGCGCAAGATCCAGTGTAATAAATTCAATTACCCACAGGTAATTTTGAAAGAGTTTCTCTCTTCCAATTCAGTATGTTAAAGGAGAACTCAGCATCTTCCCCCCCAAATTTTTCTTTTTAAATTTCCTATGATAGTCACCCAATACGGTAATCTGAGGGCCATTACTGTATCATTCCCCGTCCTTTGTTCCTGCCTTCCAACTGATTGATGAAAGAAAAATCATGAATTTCTGAGTCTGGAATATCAACTTTCTAACTGAAGGAGCGCAAACAAAACTACTCCACCTTGTTCGTGTCCCTGCAATGATCTCCCCCGAGGCTAATGTTCCAGGTCCCTTGGAGGTGAGTGACCCAAGTGCAGGACTGGCTGCTCCGAGGCTCACGTGGGAGGTGTCACGTTAGGTGACTAGTAGGGATGGTGGCACACAGGTGGCACCGCTTAGGTAACTACTCTTGGGACTCAACTACAGCGCTCCTTGCTCTGTGAAACCTGCGGATTCGGTCTGGGTCAGGGGGTAGAAGGGTTGCGTAGCGTGTGCATCACCTGTCTACCTAATACCCCCTCTCAGTTGTCCTCAATAAAGCTCTCTATAAATGGTAAGGCGTGGCTTGCTTTGTTTTTGGTCTCAAAGTGCCTTCCCAGTCTCGGGAATGTTTTACTATCCCTTCTCCACCTTCTAACACTTGTTCAATATGCAGCTGCTTCGTGTTAGTTCACATTCTTATCGATTGTGACTTATATTAATGTGGAGCGTCATTAAAATTGCTTTTCTTGCCTGCGGTGGTTTCTCTGTCAATTCATTTCTAGGAGGTAAATCTGGGCATGCTATCACCCTCCTTAAAACCCTTAAATCTGAAATCCAAATCCGTGTTGCTGAAAATAATGCTCTTTCAGATTATTTTCTTTTCTTTCTTTTTTTAAAATATTTTATTTATTTATTCAAAGAAACACAGAGAGAGAGGCAGAGATACAGGCCGAGGGAGAAGCAGGCTCCATGCAGGGAGCCCGATGTGGGACTCGATCCCGGGACCCCAGGATCATGCCCTGGACTAAATGGAGTGCTAAGCCACTAAGCCACCGGGGCTGCCCTCAGATTCTTTTTTTTTTTTTTTTTTTTAAGCTTTTATTTATTCATGAGAGACAGAGAGGCAGAGGGAGAAGCAGGCTCCATGCAGGGAGCCTGATGTGGGACTCGATCGCGGGTCTCCAGGATCGCGCCCTGAGCCAAAGGCAGGCCCCAAACCGCTGAGCCACCCAGGGGTCCCCTGCCCTCAGATTCTTTTCTTGCCAAGACTCTTATTCTGTTCCCGTAATACCAGACTCATTTCTCACATATTGATCACTTTACATACTCACTATTCTTAGAATAACTTCTTCTCTTCCCATTTTGTTTCTTAGCATAAGACTCATTCAAAATTTGGCTCAGAAACTATTTTCTCTTGGAATCTTTACATATTAGCCACTTTTCCTTTATCAGTCGGTTTCTCTGCTCTTATGCACACAGGTATACTGTGCACCCTGCATAGTATAGTATATAGCACATAGTTGTGCTTACTTGTTTATCTTTCCCATCAGAGTGTAAATTCTTTAAGGTGTGTTTATCATTTATGGCTTCACATCTGATGCTTAAACCAATAGTTCGTGTATAATGAATAGGCACTTAATATATTTTTTTTAAGTTTTTAAAGATTTATTTATTTATTCATTCAGGGGGTTTGGAATTATAGTCTTATATAAGTCTTATATAAGTCTTATATATAAGGGACACCCAGGTGTCCCTTAAAAAATGTTTATTACACTCAGTTATTTAGAGTAATAAATGTAAAAAAAAATAAGAGCATATGTCACCTACATTATTCAGATCTTTGGAGATGAGTCAGATGTGGGGTGATATACTCCTTGCTTTCAAGAAGCAGTCGAAATAAATCTATTAAAAAAAAAAAAAGAGATGCCTGGATGGCTCAGTGGTTGAGCATCTGCCCTTGGCTCAGGTCATGACCCCGGGGTCCCGGGATCGAGTCCCACATCGCGCTCCCCGCAGGGAGCCTGCTTCTCCCTCCGCCTGTGTCTCTGCTTCTCTCTCTCTGTCTCTCTTGAATAAGTAAATAAAATCTTTAAAAGAAAAAAAGAAGTATCTAATTAATGGAGGATGGGAATTTTAACACTGTGTAGAATAAATGTGCTATCACAAAATTTCAGACAAAATCTTAGGTAAATTCAGGGTAAAGAGTGATCATCTCCATTTCAAAGGGACTAGAATAATTTCATGGAGAATAATAAATGAGGTAGGACTCCAAGAATAAGAGGGGTCTTATTAAGCCATTGAAAGGGATGGGGATGCATAGCATTGCAAGGTGGCCAGGCAGGAAAACCAGGGTATGTTTGGGAAATAATGAATTCTCCAGTGTAGAAGAAGATTAAGATTTGCTAAGAAATGCTGTTGGAAAGAGGTTGAAAATGTACGGCATAGCATTTTGATCGGTAGACTTGCCCATGCAGAGGGTATTGATGCATCTTGAAAGCTTTTGAAGCAGTGGCTGTAAGGGCTTTTCTGCTTCTTAGGAAGCTCTCTTCATGAGGCCGAGATGGAGAGCTCTAATGGACTAGAATGGCAAAGGAGGAAAGATATTTGAGAGATTGAGGAAGGGGTGGGGCATGAAGAAAATTCAAGGCAGCAAGGCAAGTGGTTTTCTTGGCTGGGAAAAGTACACACGAGTCAAGAAAATAAGAGATCTGGAAGGGCATCAAAGGGGTCTGACAGCGAGTTTTTAGCTCTCCGTCACGGGAGCTGAGGTTCACAGCAGTTCGAGCGCTTTGGAGGAATTGGCCAGTGTTCAGAGAAAGCCTCGGGCACGGTCAATGAAGGAGGTTCCCAGTTACTAGAAATTGAATTATAAGGAAAGAAGATTAAGGTGCCAGACCTAGTAATGGGTTACAGATAAAAAACAGGAAGGGGAACGGGGCTAAGAGTCACATACCCCATCTGGGTGTCTTGAAATTGTTACCGTTGAACCAAGAAATTCAAACAGAAATTGTAATAAACTTTATAGACTACAGAGAGTTCCAACTACAAAGGAGCTCAAGCTGTTATAAAAAATACTGGAATGTTTTATTCTATGAATAAGGATTTTGTTCTCTTTACTTCTTCCGTTACCTAACAAAAACCATTTTGATAAACAAAACCAAAGTACTAGGAGTTTGTTCTAAGAAGTAATGATTAAGCACATATCCAATGGGCGTGTTTCTTAAAAGTGACTTTTAAGATCATAAAGTTGATAAATCATTGAATCCATATCGCATACTAACTCCACCAACGATTAGCAAAATAACCTTGTTCGTATGACTTAGCGTTCCTGTGCCTCAATTTCCTCATCTTCATAGTGAAGATAATAATATTACTTTGCTCCTGGAGTTGTTGTGATGAGAACAAGGGGTCATTTGCATATATTATCAATGTCTGAGACAAAAGTAATCAATAAATATACTTACATACTATGATATCCTATGAAATACATTTAGATATGTGAATGATTAAGGAATATGTGAACCTACTAAAGTTAGGAACTATGGGGAAAAATCTTTTTGAAATATTCACTTCAAAAAAAAAAAAAAAGAAATATTCACTTCAAATAATATTTGGATGATAAAAAAAATCCAGTTCATTTCATTTCTAGTTTGTCAAAGTTGCAAGACATAATTGCTTTTATCCTAACAACGAGAACAAGCTGGATAAGCAAGCGATTATGCTTTCTTTTTTAAAAAAAATGTTCAGTGCGTACAAAAGTGTCCTGTGTTTTTTTCCACCCAGTGTTGTCTCATGTATAATAGAGAGTCCTAAAATTCTATTGGAGAGAAAATAATTTAGGTTGTTTGCTGCCTTATCAGCCTAAAAATTTTTTCCATTTTGTTGCAATTTGCCTTTCTTAGGGGCGGAGGAGTGGAGGAGGTGATATTCAGGATAATAAAAATGAATTTGGACTTTCTATTGAATTGATGTGTTTTAATAAATACTTGGAATTGTTTGTGACTATTTAAAATAAATCTGACCAGTGTTTCCTTGTATACGTGTGGAGCAGTCCCCTGGAATTTGTCTAATATGTCTAAATGTTATTACATGGTGCACAAGCAACACTGCATATATTCCAGAATATTTCCCTTGCTGTAGTATTATGAAAACAGTACATTAGATTGGTTTTTTGGTAATTAGTCATGTTAGCTTGAATTGAAGATTATGCAGAAGGAAGAAGCTTATCACAAGGGACCATCAGTCTGAGCCACGTCTGGTTCAAATACATAATATAACTTCAAAGATAATTCATTCTTGACAAATGCTTATAAGGCTGCTGTTCCCTCGAAAGGAAAATAAAAGTTGTCTCCTAATAAAAATTATTCTGAATTAAAAAAAAAAAAAAAGAGATGGATCAGAAATCTGGGTTAGAAGGAAATCAGGATGAACTAAATTCCGGGACCTAACAAGCCTTTCCTAAAACAGAGGAGATCCACAGTCGCTATCATCCTCAACACAATAACAGGAGGAAGAGGACTTTCTTTTCAAAAATATGTTGTTAATTTGTTCATGGGAGACAGAGAGAGGGAGAGAGAGAGAGAGAGACATACAGGCAGAGGGAGCCCAATGAGGGACCCGATCCCAGGCCCCTGGGGTCATGACCTGAGCCAAGGGCAGAGGCTCGACCCCTGAGCCCCCCGGGGGCCCCAAGGGATAACTTCTTTCATAGGTGCAGGTGGGGGGATCCCAGCTGGAGTTACAGCACAGCGCTGCTTCCCTTGTGGCCCGGCAGGACAGCCAGCCCCCCACCGGGGCGGCTGCGGCCTTCCCTTCCCGCTGCCCTGTCCTGCTGCCTGGCACTCACCGCCGGGGCAGCGGAGTCAGAGCTCGGCAGCCTTCCCACGGCCACGTGTCACCACAACAGTTTTGCTGATTTTTGCACCAGTGCGTTCGCCGATGAAGCTGGGGCAGAGAGGAGAGGTGGAGGAGGGGTGGAGGAGGGGTGGAGGAGGGGTGGAGGAGAGGTGGAGGAGAGCTGGAGGAGAGGTGGAGGAGAGGTGGAGGAGAGCTGGAGGAGAGCTGGAGGAGAGGTGGAGGAGAGGTGGAGGAGAGCTGGAGGAGGGGTGGAGGAGAGGTGGAGGAGAGGTGGAGGAGGGGTGGAGGAGAGGTGGAGGAGAGGTGGAGGAGAGCTGGAGGAGAGGTGGAGGAGAGGTGGAGGAGAGGTGGAGGAGAGGTGGAGGAGAGCTGGAGGAGAGCTGGAGGAGGGGTGGAGGAGGGGTGGAGGAGAGCTGGAGGAGGGGTGGAGGAGGGGTGGAGGAGAGCTGGAGGAGGGGTGGAGGAGAGCTGGAGGAGAGCTGGAGGAGGGGTGGAGGAGAGCTGGAGGAGGGGTGGAGGAGAGCTGGAGGAGAGGTGGAGGAGGGGTGGAGGAGAGCTGGAGGAGAGGTGGAGGAGGGGTGGAGGAGGGGTGGAGGAGAGCTGGAGGAGAGGTGGAGGAGGGGTGGAGGAGGGGTGGAGGAGAGGTGGAGGAGAGGTGGAGGAGAGCTGGAGGAGAGGTGGAGGAGAGGTGGAGGAGAGGTGGAGGAGAGGTGGAGGAGAGGTGGAGGAGAGCTGGAGGAGAGCTGGAGGAGGGGTGGAGGAGGGGTGGAGGAGAGCTGGAGGAGGGGTGGAGGAGGGGTGGAGGAGAGCTGGAGGAGGGGTGGAGGAGAGCTGGAGGAGAGCTGGAGGAGGGGTGGAGGAGAGCTGGAGGAGAGGTGGAGGAGAGCTGGAGGAGAGCTGGAGGAGAGGTGGCCTTCCAGTGCCGCCTCCCGCAGGACAGGGAAGCCGCGTTACCGGGCCCCGAATTAGAGGGAAAAGTCGTCGTTGGCCCCGATGACTATCCCTGCTTAAACAACACGGGTCCATTAGTCACCGCGATGCTCCCGACTCTCAGGAGCAACGTTCAGAGACATCAGGGCCCTTCAGACAGGGGCTCCCTAGGCCAGGGCCTGCCCAGAGCAGCCAAGGCCACGACCAAGTTTCCAGGAGTTCCATTCAGAGCTCAGAAGAGGCGCTCGCCGACGTGCACTAGGTACATCCCTTTGATTGCAGCAGCTGAAGAAAGTGTTTAGAGAAAAACTGTTTAAAGGTGATTGACCCTCGGCAGGAACAGCTGCGTGAAGAGCTGAGGCATTGAGGGCCGGTTGGCCTTCGTCTTAACAAAGCAAATGACTCCCAACTGTTTCTCTTTGCTCTTGAGTTTCCAGACAGGACGGCCGCTCCTCAGTAGTGGTTTCTCTCTTAAGTCCACACCAAACGTTAAGTCACTAAAGAATTACCCTCTAAGAATGGTGTGCACGGAGCAGGGGGACGTGAGGATGCTCTTCGGGAAGCTGAGGAGGGGCTTGTCTAGGACGGCCTGCAGCGGAATCCACCGGGTACAAGTGATAGTGATAAAAATAGATAAGGGGCCATAAAAGAATTATTTGGGCCAATGTATAGACTTCATGAAATAGGGATCCCCGGGTGGCTCAGAGGTTTGGCGCCTGCCTTCGGCCCAGGGCGTGATCCTGGAGTCCCGGGGTCGAGTCCCACATCAGAGTCCCTGCGTGGAGCCTGCTTCTCCCTCTGCCTGTGTCTCTGCCTCTCATGAATAAATACATAAAATATTTTTAAGAAAATAAATAAATAAACTTCATGAAATAACGAGATGCTTAAAGCCTATGACTTTTCCATTTTATTATTCATCAGCAGGTACTTTGAGGGAAATAGCTCAATCCACCATGTGTTATTGCGTCAGTAGTGTCAACAGTGAACTTCAGTGCCTCTCATAAACTCAGTCATCCTCAGTTCTGTGAATTTTTGTCTGAATTAGAAGCTGGTTGTCCTGACTTAACCCCAACACACAGCAGCTCGGTGACTCTGCGGTGGTCAAGTTTCATCAGGGTATTTCATTAGGGTTGCACGGCTGATACTCAAGTGTTTCTGGAAGGGAAGGACTTCCTCCTCCTCCGACTGTTATCGGACACTAAACAGCATTGGATTAGCTTCTGCTACAGACTTGATCATGTTTCATAATGAGTTCAGCCTAAAACTCCGAGGCGAATAGTACTTCCACGTGAAACTTCCGCTCGGTAGAGCCACGCGGCTGACAACTAACATTGGACTCGTGAGCCATGTCAGCTGCTTTATACACTTCATGTCCTGTCAAAAATTAAGCAAGAAGCAGGATCCTCATCGCATCACAAATCTGTTTCAGACTTTCCAAACGCAAACTCTTACCTCCAGCAGTGTGTTTCAAAGCTCAGTGTAAGTACAAAGAAAATTCTCGAATTTTATTTTATTTATTTATTTATTTATTTATTTTCGAATTTTAAAATCTATTTATCTTTCCCTGGAAAGTAATACTCCGCCATGTAATGATTTGCTTAAAGGCGAACATCAAGAACAGAATCTAGTGCAATTCCATAAACGCCTTCAAGAGATTAATATGTTCACTTAAAAGCATTTGCCTATTGACTATTTGGCGGGTTCTATGAGAAAAGACATTTTCTTTCTTTTTTTTTTTTTAAGATTTATTTATTTATTTTAGAGAGAGAGAGAGTGTGTGTGCAAGAGCAAGGAGAGGCACAGGGAGAGGGAGGGATAGAATTTTAAGCAGACTCCATGGAGATCATAAGGGAGGGGACAGACAGGGGGCCCAATCTCACTACTGGGATCATGACCTGAGCCTACATCGGGAGTCAGACACTTAACCCCCTGAACCACCAAAGCCCCCTGTGAAAAGACATTTTCAAAGAAGCTGTATGTGAAATATCATTACACATTAGCATTAGCAGGTAAACATTTCCCATGGCTTTTGATACATAGCCATCGAACCCTAAGTAAGGGAAATGTGATCCTCCCTCCCAAAATTCTATTCTTCTTAAAAGTAGACCTGTATTACCAAAAAAAATTATATTCCATTATTGTTAAATTTTATTTTTTTTATTTATTTATTTTATTTTTTTTTTATTTATGATAGTCACACAGAGAGAGAGAGAGAGAGGCAGAGACACAGGCAGAGGGAGAAGCAGGCTCCATGCACCGGGAGCCTGACGTGGGATTCGATCCCGGGTCTCCAGGATCGCGCCCTGGGCCAAAGGCAGGCGCCAAACAGCTGCGCCACCCAGGGATCCCTATTATTGTTAAATTTTAATTGCATCAGTAAAACTCTGTGAATTATTTTCTTTTTAGTAACATGACTACTTACATTATATCCTCAATTTTCTCCCTCGGCCTACACAGCTGAGACTATGTAGTATCTGACCCTCTGCAGAGACTGTTTGCTCAACTCTGTGCTTGGTTAGAAGACAGGATGTTAACAGTTTCGAGAGGAATGCAAAAAGATGTAGCCTGTCTCAAAAGTGGGTAATTTTAGGCAGGTTTTGGTGGTGGTGTTGGTGGTGTCAATTCTTAACAGCCTAAGGAAATTACAAAGTTCTCATAAATATGCGATCACATGAAAAAAAATCTGATCAAATGGAAGTTTCCATTGATTTACTGACTCTTAATATCTCTACCTTGGAAGTGGGGACTCGCTTTCTATAGTGTCGCTTGCTTCTAACTAATGGTAAAGGATAATATAAAAACAACCAGAGATCCTAGCATTCTGCAACGTTGTTTTTATTTCAATGGAAAGAACTTGCACTATATAAAAATGGGGTATAGGTTTTCTCTTTTTCTCATTTTCCCTAACTAGAAAGCAAATTCCAGAAGATTAGGGACCTTACGTTCATTGTCCAACCCTGTATTCTCAGTGCCTAGAATAGTCCTTGTACAGAGTAACCCTGCAATGCAAATTTGCTGAGTAAATGAACAAACAAAAGCATGAGTATTTTGTTTTTTTTTTTTTAAATAGAAAACCTATATGCCCACTATATTGTGAAAATGCTGTTTTTCTAATTCAGGTTGTTCCATATTTTGACTTGGGACTCCTTAGACTGATGAACAATTTATTTTTCATTGTCATGAAGTTTTTAGACAGTTGGTTAAGTGCCCATAAATAAGCACTGAATAATTTCTGCATAAGGACTCTTTTCTAAGCCCACAGATGATTTTCTTTTTCCTCCTCTTTGCTTTCTTCTCCATCTTCCTCCTCCTCCTCCTGGGGTTCCTCTTCCTCTCCTGGGGCAGATACGGAGTTTACCCTCTCCCCTCTCCGGTAAAGAGATAAAACCAGATAAACTGAAGCTCCAAAATGAGATGAACCAGTTATGAGAAAAACCTATCCTAAATCATGATGCTTAAATATACTATTGATAGAGATTTGGAATTACAAAGACAGGTTTGAAATGGGACTAAATAATTCTGAAAAGTAGTCTCTTCCTTGGAGCCGTATGAAGATAGTGTGTCTCAGCTGGAAAGTAGTGGTCTGAATGGAGGCAAAAGAAGGAAAGTCTTATTTAGAGTTAGTTAATGTTTAGGGGCACTTGGATGGCAGAGTCGGTCAAGCATCTGACTCTTGGTTTTGGTTCAGGTCATGAACTCAGGGTCATGAGATCAAACCCCACCTTGGACGCCATGCTTACCGCAGAGTTTGTTTCAGACTCTCTCTCCCCTGTCCTTCTGCTCCTCCCCCTGCATGCTCTCTTTTTTTTTTCTCTCTCTCTAAAGTCAAACAATCAATCAATATTTAAAAAAAAATAATTGCTTAATAATTGTTTAGCACTGCCTGCAGGAATAGTGAGATAAAAGTACCCTAGTCCCTAAATGAGTATAACTTATTATGGGAGGGAAAGAATCTAGAAGCAATATTCATTTTCTTTGTTCAACTCATATGCTAAGTAATATTTTGTGAATCTTTTTTTTCTGGGGTGGAGGAGGGGGTGCCTTGATACTAAGAAGAAGGTCTTGGGTTTGTGCATCAAAAACTGATGGTGCTTCATTTTATAAGTAATTCACTATAGCTCTTTCTTTTCCCCTATGCTTACAATAGTGACCTCTCTGAGCCTAAACCAATAAGAATGTTTCTTAACCTATGGAATCAAGTCAAATCCTGACTTAGAGAACCACATCAAATCATGTCAGTCTTGGAGCGCATCATTAACCTCCTCCCATGTTTCCTTCTTCAGAAAATCAATGGACTAGCATCCTATGGTGGTAGTAAGAAGGGATGTAATAAATGCATATGTGGGTACGTTGATTTCCAACCTGTCTTGTGAGACCAATGATAGGCCTGGAGAGCAGCGTTAGTGTGGTTGCTGATACAGCAGTTGTGAAACACATCTGGAATGAACAAAACCTCTGTGTGTGGGGGACCAATAGCACCGCATGGATCGTGTTGCTTTAATGGCCAAAGCATTAAAAACAACAACAACAACAACTTTCACCAAATATTGTGCATCTAAATACAAGCTCAAAAGAAGTTGCAATACCCGCTACGCTGTGATTTAATTTTCTTTTTATTCTAAGTATCACGCATTTGTTATTTTCTTTTTTTTAATTGTTTATTTTATATGTATTTTTTTTTGCATTTTTTATTTTCCTATCGTATTTCAAATACATATCAGCTTAGGCAACTTCTCTTTTTTGATGTGGTGAATAGTGTTTTATGGCAACTAGTTTGGTGTATACATCAGGAGGTGGATAAAATAATGTCACATGAAAACTAGCTACTTCTGTAGGCAGACTCCACAGTTACAAACATTTCACTGTTGAGTTCATTATATCTCTTTCAGCTTAGGGGTTCACAGTAAGGAAACTTCATTTCAAACTGATTATATTTAAATTAATAGATAAAGGTTCGATTCTAAATATTTGCATATATTTGGATATCCATTTAAATATTTCCCCAAGACATATTTAAGGACAGGTGATGCCAAATAATTAGTATCCTTTAGTTTTCATCATTTGAGAAAGATCTGCCTATCTTTTTCACATCATTTTTTTGGTTTTTGGTCTATTTAGGAGAGCAGCTGGCATCTCAAATCTATTTCTCTCATATTGTTCTTGAAACAAAGTAAAACCAAATTTGATTCCAGTTCATGCATTCATTTCCATCTTACTAAGATTCTCATTTATTTTTGGAATTATATTATTGCTAAGCTGGACTTTGCGATCTTTGAAAGAAACATATTCTGACAAATCTCACTAAATAAGCCATCTTTATATTATGTTCCAATTCTTACATAAACCTTCCTCATGTTGTCCTTTATATATGTTAGTCATTTAAAAGAAGAGAAACTATGGACTGAAGTTTTATAAATGTCTGATTAATCCCTTTTTCCAGTCTCGTCTTAAATTTCTACTCTTCCTCTCCAACATGCTTCTGCTATGTCTTCCTAATTATGGATTTTGTGCTTTGATAATAGCTTTTTAAAATTTTTAATCTGCTGTGGTTCTCATACCCATGTTCTCTTTGCTCCCACTAGAACATTCCTTTAAATATATTAATTCTTGGTCTCTTAAAAGTAGTTTCAAAAGGACACATATAGTCTCGTGTTCATATTTCTGACATTAACAATAATTCATAGTGGAGTAGAGGAATTGGATGTAAAATGTAAAGGTTTCTGAGTGGCAAGGAAAATAATGCCCATCAAGCTCTTGACTTCACATAGAACACACAGAGCTGTTCTTGGGTTCTTAGATCTGAAACTAACGGCTGACGTGGAAGTGCTCGCGTATTTTCGTGTGTATCTAACATACATGACTAGCTGCCCATTAACATTTTCAGTGCCACTCAACACCACGGAACAGCCATCAGCAAACTTTATAAAAAACTAAGTAGCCAATATTTTAGGTTTTGAGTCATATGATCTCTGTTGCAACTACCCAACTACGCCATGATAGCATGAAATCGGCCATTGGCCATATTTAAAGAAATAGGTAAAACTTTATCTACAAGGGCGAATGGAAATTGGATTTGTCCTGCTTCAGTGTTTTGCCAATCCTGAGATGGAGTTTTTCTTCAGAAATTACTGTTCAGACAGAGACCAGAATTCCTAGAGCTGAAAACAAGTCTTTTTCATGAAGCTAACTTGCATGGCCCACGTCCAGAGCTCCCATTTATCACACTCACACAAGTGGAATTTTTAGATGCAAGTGGAATTAACGTTTCTTCTCTTGTTTCATACCACGCTATAGTAAGTCAAGGCTCTCGTTCCGTATTTGGCCCATTTCTCTCTGCCCTGATGGTTTTCACAGGGTACCAGGCTTCGGTATTAGGCTTTGGGGGATTGTCTGCCAGGAGCCTGCCTGCCTGGTGTCTCCGTGGCTTCGACACCCCAGCCCAGGCTGATTAAACCTGCTTTTTAATTGTGAGTTAGCTTCACTCCTTTCATAATGTCGGATGGTTTTTTATAGGCCATTGACATTTTTGGGTTTAAGCGAAGGAGAATTTAGTTTGGATTTTACTAGTTAGTTTAGTTTGTATGTACTATATGGTTTCCAGTAACCCCTGTGTATTAGTCTGGGTCCAATCAAGACAGAATTTACACTGTAGTTTAAAGGGGGAAATTTAACATAAAGAAATTTTAAGGGGATCCCTGGGTGGCTCAGCGGTTTAGCACCTGCCTCAGGTCGTGACCCGGGGTCCTGGGATCGAGTCCTGCATTGGGCTCCCCGCGTGGAGCCTGCTCCTCCCTCTGCCTGTGTCTCTGCCTCTCTCTCCATGTCTCTCACAAATGGATGGATAGAATCTTAAAAAAGAAAGAAATTTTAAGCTACAAAGTAGGAGAGTAAATATGAAAACATTAATAGAAATCTAACAGTATCCCTGGGTTGAAGGAGAAAGTACCCACAGGAGGATGAACTTGGAATGACGGGGAGGGCCTTTCCTCAAATCGCATTTGTTTGGATATTTTTGGAGAAAGTGTGGTTGTAGCTCACTGGACGGTGGAGAATTTCTCTGCGTTGCTTAAGCCAGAGCCAGGACACCATCACCAGGCAGGCAGAAAGGAATTATTCAAGGTGTAGGCAGTTGTCGGCTTGTGGATGTGTGTTCAGGAGTCGAGGGTGTTTCAAAGCCCTGGAGCAGGGGGTGTTATTGTTGGGGCGGGGGGGGCTGTGGAATATTAGTCATGCAGGGAAGACGGAAGGGAGGGAAAGTGCAAAAGCATAGTCGCTGAAATCAGGAAGCTAGACCCCTTCTCCTTTTCATGTCTCACTTGTGCCCTCTACTTAAAGATTTTAATAATGTGAGAGGTAGAAAATAATTATATGTAAAGCATCCAGATCAGCTTTCATAGAACAGGCAATAAAGGGTCCTTTTGGAGCTGAGCGGCAGCAAATAGCGCACTCCTGTTGTACAAGGCTCATCGTTAAACATCCCAGTGTAAGAATGACTTTTGGGAGGACTCCTGATTCCCCTTGCTGATTCGTTTTGTGTCACGACTTGAAAATGTCAAGCCAGAGGTCATTTTGTGATTTATACCTGCCCTGCGGTACATGGTACCAGAAATACGTGAGTAGGGGAGAAAAAACACGATTGGAAACCTACAGACTCAGAAGCTGGTCAGATCTATTCTTCTGTTCACTAATTGAATACAATTAAGTGAGGTTAGTATTTATTTCTCATGAATGTACATTTATTTTGAAAGGGTGGAATTACAAATTTTTTAGAATTGTTATATTTAATGCAACTAAAAAAGAAAGGACAATTGAGGTGTCAGTTGGCTAATTAATGCATTTGTTTCATTGATTTTTTTTCCAGGATTTTGTTACATTTATGATGTTTTTCAGCAATTTAAAATGATTACTGTGTGGGCACCTTGGGTGGCGCAGTCAGCTAAGTGTCTGCCTTCGGCTCAGGTCATGATCCTGAGGTCCTGGGATCGAGTCCAGCACTGGCCTCCCTACCCTACAGGGAGTCTGCTTCTCCCTCTGCCTCACTCCCACTCATTCTCTCTCATGTTCTCTATAAAATAAATAAAATAAAACAAAATAAAATAAAATAATAAAAATAATAAAAAGATCTTCAGAAAATAAAATAGAATGAGTAATGTGTGATCTCCCATTCTAAAAACATTCAAATATATATTTGTTATTCATGTGTGTATGCTCTTCCTTAAAATGATCTCCAAAAATTATAAAAATGGCAGGTCCCCCAAATCCTGGATCCATCTCCCCCAAAAACCTGATAAAATAACAAAGCTGATAGTATTTTGATGAAAACAAAGCATCGATCTCTTGCGTAGAGAATTTTTCAAAGAAAATTTCCTTACAAACGTTGATTAATGAAATATAGGACTATGTCTTCAACTTCTCAAGATTATTACTAGTAAAGACAAAAATACTGATATTCATGAAATGTCTTCTATGTAGAATTCATAAATACTGTACAAATTTGTTCTTTATCATTTTTTGCACTTTTTGCATGTTAATTTTTAAAAAAAAAATTAAACATATTCTAAACATTTGAACCAACAAGCTTAGTAGATATTTTTGCTTTAGTTTACATAGGTCAATTTGAGGTTTTATGGCCTTTAGGGAGACTTCCAAATGAAGATTTTAACATAAAAGAGAGATACAAGTAAGTAGTAATCATCAAGTTTTAAAATGTAAAAAAAATAATAATAAAAAATAAGGGAACACAGCTTTACTTGCTACTCAAGAGTGGATGGACATAACACAGTAAAACAGATAAACAAGAGAAGTATGGGCAATAAAACTAGAGGTGAAAAATAAGAGAAAAGAGTTATAAAAGCATGTTTGGGAGAAGCTCAGAAAGGAAAAGCAGAGATATTAATGGTAAAGATTGGGGAAGATGGGGAAGCAAGAGCAAGTATATTCACTTCAAACTGCCCATGGAATGTCTGCGTTAAAGAACTGGACCCTGTTCCCCGGGAGGGGAAAAATAATACACCACTTAACTGCATTATTTTTTTTTAAGATTTTATTTATTTATTCATGAGAGACAGAGAGAGAGAGAGAGAGAGAGAGGCAGAGACACAGGCAGAGGGAGAAGCAGGCTCCATGCAGGGAGCCCGACGTGGGACTCAATCCCAGGTCTCCAGGATCAGGCCCTGGGCTAAAGGCAGGTGCTAAACTGCTGAGCCACCGGGGCTGCCCAACTGTATTATGTTTTTATTTTATTCCAGCCCAGGAGATGGGCCACAGAGTCATAAAAAAATAAATAAATAAAATGTCATTAACTAATACTGAATATTTCACTCAATTTAAAAAGAGTTGCTAAGAAAACTAAAAATGTGCTGCACAATTTAGAAGAAAGTTTAACATGTTGCAGAGAACACAAATATTGCATTGATGTGGTCGTTGGCTGAATGATGTCTC